>NW_027504109.1:0-25598 GCF_021521415.1 Bidens hawaiensis | reverse complement strand
CTGGGCCCAATTGGACTCAGGCCCAAATCCAAACAAATCAGAGTGACCGAGAACGCCTAGCCGAAAACCTGTTCTGGCCGAGAACCTGTTCTGGCCAAGAACTATGGTCTAACCGAGAACTCAGGCTTGACCGAGATCTCGTGTCAACCGAAATCTCCTGTTTGGCCGAGAACTCTCAACTTGGCCGAGAACACCCAGTTCAACTCATTTTTTTCTATCTTATGATTCTGTCTTGCCCAGATTACTTGTTTCATGGTTCAAATCATGAACTTTTAACCCTTTATCACCATCGTTCATACCCGATTACACCCATTACTATCATGGCTTCAAGATCTATCCCGTTTTAGGCGTAAAGCTTGGACCTTTATAGGTTTAAAACGTTCTAGGCTAGATCTAGGGTTCATCTTTGAGCCGTATACTATCATTAGACCATTAGGTTCCTTTTAATCTCCAAGTTTGTATTTTATGATGTATATAGACCCGATCTACTCTAGGGTTAAGTTTCATGAAAAACATTCATAAAAATGTAACCTTTAAGCTTAAAATGTACCTTTAGAATTCTCTCCGAACCGTGTTTAGCTTGGTATGTGATCTAGGACTTGTTAGCTTGCTTGTATGATCGAAGATTCAATATTACAAAGCTTGGTTTTGGGTTCGGATGGTGGCCGGCGGCTAAGGGAAGGATTGTTTGGCTTAAGTGTGTGTTTTGTGGTGTAAAATGAATAAGATGGATGGAAATGGAAAGATTTAGGGTTTAAGGGGGTATTTATACTCCCTTAAGCCCATGGACCTAAGGCCCATCTTTCCTTTTTGGTCCATGATTACTTCCTTTAATTAGCCTACTTATCTTTTCCCTTTTACCATTTTACTATTTACTTATTAACTCAAATAACTTTTCCGTCATAACGAGTCAATATACAATATTATTTATTATTCGAAATTTTGGGATGTTACATGCCTGCCTGTAGGATTTTTGTAGTATGACCAGGTGTGTGGTGGAGTAACCTTGTTATGATGATGGTGCGTTTGTGGTTGTGTTAGAACACTTTTATTTTCGTTTTCTTCATTTAGATGATTATCAAACATTATTATTATTAATATTAATTATGTATGTAGCCCACTTAACGTGCGGCACGAGTAGTTATATAACCGTGTTGACTTTATGTTTTATATTTTGTGTACTATGTTTGTGGTTGTATTGGTAGATTTTATGCAGGTAGGATATATGATTAGTACTGAAAAAACCCGACGACTTGCAAGGAGACAACAATTTCGTCTCGGCTCGTAGGGAAGTTAAATTCCTTTTAAGCCTTGTTTTTCGTTTATTTTAACTCTTTTCACAATGAGGACAATTTTCACATTGAGGACAATGTGAGATTTAAGTGGGGGGGGGGGGGGTTACATTCGACCAAACCAAAGTCTAAAAAACAAAAATTTTAAACAAATTTTTCAAAATTACTATTTTTGTAGCAATAAAACTATTAGCTTTTTAAATGTTTTTGACAAAATTAGGAAACTAAGAAACAACGATAAACATTAGAGCAAAATTAATCTACTTCAAAAGGTGATAAATTAAAAATATGGTTTATAATATTAGGACTAACTTTATGCAAAATATGGCGTTTTTCCCAATCCTTTCATTTTGAGAGAATTAAGCCTTCATGCAGATATTCAGAAAAAGACTCATATATTAGCTACTTTTGAGTGAGTCAGATGCTTCTTGCGGATTAGAACTTGTCTTAAGTATTCTATTTGAGATCAGACGAAATTTTGCATAAAAAAAGGTAATATATTTCCAACAAAAACTACAAACAACCACCGTCAAAACCAAACCATAACAAACCCTATTACTATCACCAAAATACTAAATCAACACAAAACCCTATCCTACAAAATTACCCTTTCAATGGTACCCTAAAGAACTCGAATGCACTCTTTTATTTCAATTTACTTTGCTGCCTACAATTCGTGAAACCTACGTTGCCTCCAGAACTTAGTGAGAAAAATTTCTCTTTAGTAATGATGTGAGGAAAAAGTGATGCTAGAGGAACAAAGGCCACAATTTTATGGGATTTCCAAAAGCAAGGTGAAAAGATGAGCGAAAAGATATGAACGGCGTTTGGGCTGTAAAAAATGGTCTCACGAAGGAAGATGTAGAATAAGTAAAACCTAATCTGAATATGAATATGCCGAACTATTAAGGGTGGGGCTATAGGCTCAAAGCCGAACGATCCATTAGAGTTAGGAGTTATGCTCAAAGTAGGGTTGAGGAACAACCAATCTACATCTTGGATAAAACCGGTCTTGACGATCTGACCTTAAAAGAGTCATTAGGATTGAAAAAAAAACAAAAAAAATGTTTATTCACCACACTACGGACGAAGAATGGAGCAAGAACAAGAAAAAAAAAAGACAAATTTTAAAGATGCTTGATTAATTGTACCTCTTTGCTAAACACCTTTACCAAAATACCTGACAAAACCTATCACCCATATCAAAACCTTTGGAAATATATTATCTTTTAATATATGCAGTACCTCACAAGTGGGTACATAATTGATCTCTCGACAAGCATATTCTTTGTAAGTTATATCTTGGCTAAGAGTGTTTATACATACAACATTACACGTATGTCTAGGTATAAAGCCGAGTGTGTATTAATATTGCGAGCACATGACGTTTTGCACAAAAAGAAGCCCATAAATCAAACCATAATTTTAAGTATCACTACATATACTAACACGTTTTACTCTTATGAATTACCAGGATTTTATGAAATTTCCCGGAATGTTTAGCTTCGGTTAAGTTGTTCAACGAATTTGTTCAGAGATTGCTTGAGGATAAGCAGTGTTCAAGTGTGGGAAGATTTGATGTATATAAATTTATACATATTTCAGCCCCAAAGTATCTCAGAATAAGCGTAATATAGGAAATTATATTAGAATAATAACCATTAATGTTTATAATTTTTATCTCTATGTAAAAATAACCTTAAAGAATAAAACGAGCTTAGATACGAAGAAAAATGATGAAAACAAACTCAACACACCCCATGGTGAATCAAGGCATAACCATGTCAAGAACATATGAAGAAAAGGCAAAATGCAAGAAGTCGTAACATGGTCATGTTAACCTCAACACACCTCATGTCAACAAGAACAAGAGGAAAAGACAAAATAGAAGATTCTAAAGCTCAACATGACCATATTTTAACCTAAACACGCCCATGTTAAAAGTACAAGACAAAAGGAAAAATTTGGACTCTTCTGAACTCATCGGTCGTGTTCACTCTTTGTTGTACCATCTGACAATGAGCATTAATTACAACAACACAAAAGGGTCACCATGACCGTGTTAAGATACCAAACTCACCCTATAAATACCATGCCATTGAATGCTCATCATACACATTCAATACACCCATCTACACCTTAAATCACATTAAATCCTCTTCACCCACCTTCTTTCTCCACCACTAATAACGGAATTATCCCATCCATCCAACATTTGAATATCAAGAAGATTAAGCTCTTGGAAGAAGCCATTAACATCAAAGATTAGTCATCAAAATTGGTTAGATTGTTCTAATTTGATCATGTTTGTATTTATTACATTAATGAATAACATTATGTTTATTATTGGCTAAACTTTCATAGTATCATCCTGCTTTATAGTGAATCTTAATTGAAGTTTAATATTATTGGTTAAATATGTGATCGGTTTATAATAAGTAATGTTTTGTTGTAATTATCACTTGATGAGAAATGTTAAAATACTCTTAAAAGATACCCCAAGTGCCGAGCTTAACGGTAAGTCGAGGAATGGCTAGTTTTGTGATGCCTTGGTTAATAAACTTTAAAAGAGACAACAACTACCAAGCTTGATGATAAGTCGGGGAACTGTCATTCTTGTAAGGGCTTGGTTGAGAAAAAAAACATAAATCCTAATATGAACATGGACCAAATGAAGTATATGAGTAGTAATTGACCATCTTAAAATGTGAACTATTAACAATGTTGTGAAAACGGATTGTTGATGTTCATCCCTAAAATCGGTTATTTACTTGTCATGTGAGTGTGCAACATAACCTATTTTAAACAACTCCTGGGTGGTTATTACATGAGTTATATAATTGTCTAAGAGTTGTGTGGGGTTAATACTTCGTAAATCAAGGTTGATCCCTTACAACTTCACTAATCTTAATTGGTATTATAAGTATAATATAAATGTTATTTTTACTAAAATATCAAGGGCAATTCACTTAATAATTTAAGAGATTGTCTCATCTTTAAAGTATGTTATCTTATAAATCTATACTCTTTAATAAAATGCTACAAGTTTTGTCACTTGTCACTCCCACATTAAACCTCACCTAATACTTACCATTTTCAAAATTTATGCTTCAAAATTTGTTAATTTAATACTTACTTTCTATTTGTTTTTCAAATATTTGATATTTATAAATATTTTTTACTTTAAAATTGTTTTAAAAACTATTGTACAACAATTGTATTAATAGTATTTAACGGGTTTATTGTTTTTTATATATTGATTATTTATTAAATATTGTATTTTCAAAAACTACTCGTGTAGTACACGGGCCTCAAACTAGTACTTAATATAAACCACCTGCTTACATAAAATGATGTTTTAGTGGATGTTATGAAGTTATGTATATCTCTTTCTTTAGTTATTATGGAATAATGTGACTTAAGAATAAGGTGCTATCCAACATTTAATCACTATAGAAGCTCATATCACATGTTTACCAATTGATTGTTAAACCAAGTTAAGAGGGGTTTTAACCAAGATAATACACTTTTATCCTTGATCATCTCTATAAAAATATAAAACCTTAAAAATGTGTTATGCTTTTAAATTTCCTTTAAACATTTACTCGTCAAACCAATACCACAATGATGTTTATGATGTGTAGTGAAACACACTTACTTTCCGTATCATTTTTATCATGTTTTAATTGTTTTTAGTATAATTATTAAGGTTTATGGTTTGTTTATGCTTGATATTACAAAGATAATTGTTTACTTGTAGGTTGTGAAGTTTGGTGGAAAAAAGAGTTAAATTGAAGAGTTTAGGGGCTTAATTGTGTAACTTTCAAACTTATAAGTCAAGGCCCGACCCAAGCCCACTTCTTAAAAGCCTTTTATATTATTATATTTAATGAATAACATGAGTAACCAGCCATTATTCAGCTACAAATCCCGAAATCAAAACCAAAACCCTAGAAACCCTAAAGTTCCGATCGGAACTCTTGCAGCCGGCCGGAAAAAGAAGAAAGAAAAGAAGAAAGAGGTGGCGGCTGAGGCTGTTGGCGGCTGGAGAAGGAAGAGGAACCTTGGGGCAGCAGCTAGGGGCTTCAAACAATCATAAATATCAGCCATACTTGATAGTAAAACATCCTTAAACTTTAATTATTGTTCAAGAACCCTAACTTTATTAATTTGGTCTTTTGATTTGAATTGTTTGCAATTGATTGATAGTTTGACTTATAATTGATTGTGTTTGGATCTTGAATGAGTTTTATAATGTTTATGATGATGTTTATGGTGTTTTTCTTGAGTATGCATGGCCGTCCAAAAGTAATGAGTAGCTAAACTTGTTTGTTCTACCTAGGATAGATGATTGTTGAGTAGTTTTAACTTGTTTAATGGATTGTTAATGTTCAAGACTTGAATTATTGATGTAAAGTTTAACTAAACCATAAATTAGATTGTGTGTGATGGCTGTGTTTTATTTGTTATTGCTTATAATCCTCTTGCATTAGTTAATTGAATTGGTTTTGGTTAATTGATTGCTTGTTAAACTCTTTACTTGGTGTTTTGGGTTTATTTGCGGGGTGTACAACCGTAGGGATAAGTGGGTAAATAATCATCTAAAATCAGTTAAAATACACCTTCTTTGAGACCGAGAGGTGATAAGAAGTAATATTGTCTCGTTGCTTTTACTTGTTAGAATTAAGACCGCGCGAGAGCGGGTTTTTGTCTTGTCAAGTTTGAGTGTTTATGTGCAATTAGTTGGTTTAATTTGGGTTAAGTTAAATTGTTCCTCTATCCTTGGGTGCGTAGTATTCGTTTCCATTAGGTTAGTGTGTCGGTGAGACCGAGATGTGAGTCGGTATTTGAACACGTTAATAATTGTTTGTCCGGTTTATTCTTTAAAATCAACTAAAATAAGTTAGAGATTGTTAGAGAGACTGAGAGGTAATTTAACTTTCTTAAACAAGTTTTAGTTGCGTCATCTTTTATAACCGGTGTCTTGAATATTTTCAATCCGTTGTCTTGTTATTTCTATCAACATGATTCATTCCTAGGTAGACGTTTTTATCACTGCAGTCAAAGTTTTCAAAGAGTTTTGTTAAAAGTTTTCGTTTAATTAAGTTAAGTAGTTTAATCAATTTTAAATATTAAAAATCATTTAAATATTATTTTGGTGAGTCTTAGTTAGAGTTTAGTAATTAAAAACGTTTTCACGTGTCTTCGAGTTCGATATCCGGACTTTCCTTATCTGTGCTATACGCGATCGGTACACTTGCCGTTTGTGTGAACTAGGATAGATTGTTTGGTTTTTAAAGCTTAGTTGTGTTTTATTTATATATATATTTTCGCACATCAAGTTTTTGGCGCCGCTGCCGGGGACACGGTTAGAGGCGTATTAAGAACGACTCGAGTTAGGACTTACCTTGTTGACTACTTATTTTTCTTATTTGTTTTGTTTGTTAGTTTAAAATAATTTAGCTAATTTTAGTTTATTTCGTTTAGTTTAATAGTTGTATGCGACGTACCCGATCTCTAGGATCACCAGAAACCGAAGGTTTTTCCAAACCAGAGAGCGTCGTACAAAACCGTCTTCCAGTTCATCTACATACGTCGGTAATACGTTCTCTTCTCCTACTTTTTCTGAACCCGTCATTAGGGATAGGACTATGGGCGACGCGAATCCACCACCGAGGAGGACAGTTGCAGACCGGGCCCGTCCGGTCGATGCTGGCGTGAGATCCAGCATTACTCCACCAGCTATAGGAGTTCAAACGACTTGGCATATTCCATCTAATGTTCTGAACACGATTGCTCATTCTGCTCAATTTCACGGGTTGCTCCACGAGAACCCGCATTCTCATCTCACTCGTATTACACGTATCTGCGACACGTTTCATCTTGCTGGCGTATCTGAAGACGCCATCAAACTCCGAATCTTTCTGTTCTCACTCATTGATCATGCGAGTCTGTGGCTTGAGTCCCTCCCACAGGGATCCATTGCTACTTGGGCTGCCATGCAGGCCCAATTTCTTGAAAAATACGACCCTCCGGCTAAGGCTGCTCGTTTGCGTAACCAAATTCATTCTTTCCAGATGGAGGACACCGAGAGCTTCTACGAGGCGTGGGAAAGGTTCAAAAATCTACTCGCGTTATTTCCAAACCACGGCCTACAAGACTGGGCGGTTTTCGAGAAGTTCTACAACGGAGTGACGTACGCAACTCAGAGTATGCTCGACACAGCTGCAGGAGGTAACCTACTGACAAAGAAGGATACGGATGAGTGCATTGCGTTGTTTAACGGTTTAGCTATGAGTGGATACCAGCGACCACCAGTTAAGAGTACCAAAACCGTCGATTCCCTATCACGCGGCATACATTCGGTCGACACGAGCACCGCACTTGCGGCACAAGTTGAAGCGTTAGCAAAGATCGTGAAGGACTTGCAGGTGAAAAGTAAGTTATGCGAGATCTGTAGAGGGGGACACGATACCGTTCAGTGCCCCGTAGGTTTCCAGGAGGAGGCAGTCGACTTCGTTAATAATCCAAACCGAAATCAACATTCTTTCAATTCTTATAATTCGGGGTGGAGAGGTAACCAAAATTCCAACTGGAGGAACGGAAATCAGTCCGGCTTCCAGCAACGTCAGAGCCTATTCCAGGATTCCGGTGAGGGAACGAGTAGTGGGGAGAAGAAGCCCACGTTAGAGGAGATGATGGCACAACAGACACAGATGTTGTTGCAGTATATGACTCGGGGGGACTCCCGTCACAAAGAAACTCAAGAGAAATTCCGGGAGCACGAGTCATTCATGAGAAATCAAGGAGCGTCAATTCAAAATCTTGAGCGTCAGATGGGAGAGATAGCAAGTCGTCTAAATGAGAGGTCGCCAGGTACACTTCCAAGTAACACTGAACAAAATCCGAAGGCGTTTGCGAAGGCTGTGACGACAAGGAGCGGTGCGGGGGCACGTAGCGAGCCCGTGATTCAAAAGGCGACGAGAGGAGTCGTTAGCGAGCCTGCGGTAGATGTGGAGGAGCAGGTAAACGAGGAGATTCAGTTGGAGTCTCCACCGGCCGAGGTGCATCAAAGAGACAGACCCGGAAGTTCAGCACAGGCCAAGAATCAACCATCACCCAGCACACCACCGAGAGTCTACAAACCTAGACTCTCATTTCCCGGGAGAGTCCGTAGGGATAGAGACGAGGAGTAGAACTCCAAATTTCTTGATCTTCTGAAGCAACTTCATCTTAATATTCCTTTCCTTGAAGCACTTACGCAAATGCCCAAATACGCAAAGTTTCTTAAGGATATTCTATCGAACAAAGAGAAGTTAGCCGAAGTCTCTTCCATTCCTCTGAGTGCTGGTTGCTCTGCAGTCTTGCAGAGAAAGTTACCAGAAAAGATGTCCGATCCTGGGAGTTTCACAATTCCCTGCATCTTGAGTGATAATACGGTCGTCCATGCGCTGGCAGATCTTGGTGCCAGTATTAATCTTATGCCGTATTCCGTGTATCGCAAGTTGGGACTAGGCGAACCGAGGCCTACCCGTATGAGTATCCAGCTTGCTGATCGTTCTGTGAAATACCCCCGAGGGGTGGTCGAGAACATGCTTGTTCGTGTCGACAAGTTCATCTTCCCGGTGGACTTTGTCATCCTGGACATGAACGATGACGATAGTGTCCCACTCATCTTGGGCTGACCATTCCTTGCCACTGCACAGGCATTGATCGATGTCTGCGAGGGTAAATTAATCTTAAGAGTTGGGGATGAGAACATCACCTTTGACGTTCGACAGTCACTGAAACACCCCAAGTCTGCTGATGACTCCTTATACTTCATTGATACCATCATGGAGCATGCCGGGGAGTTTCTCAGTGAAATTTGTGGAGGATCTGCCTCCGACACCCAGATTATCGATAGGGAGATTCCGGAGATTGAAATGGTTGCCGTAACCAATCAGTCCTTAAATGACGACACCGAGTCGCATACCCCTGAATTTGGCGTGTCTGCTGAGATCGTACGAGACGATCCGATGGACCGACCTTCAGTCGAGAGTCCTCCTCTTTCCTTAGAGCTTAAGGATTTACCTTCCCACCTTGAGTATGCTTTTTTAGATGAAGAGAGGAAACTTCCGGTTATCATTGCATCTGCGTTGACCGAGGTCGAGAAGGAGAAGTTGTTGAGGGTGCTACGAGAGCACAAGGAGGCTATTGCTTGGAAGATTATCGACATCAAGGGTATCAACCCTTCGTTTTGCACTCATAAAATCCTCATGGAGGAAAATTTCAAAACTGTCGTCCAGCCGCAACGGCGGCTTAATCCGAAAATGCAAGAGGTCGTAAAGAAGGAGATCATTAAACTCCTTGATGCGGGGATCATTTTCCCCATTTCTGATAGTGCTTGGGTGAGTCCAGTCCAAGTGGTTCCTAAAAAGGGTGGCATGACTGTCGTCACCAACGAGAGGAACGAGCTTATTCCCACGAGGACTGTGACGGGATGGCGAGTCTGCATCGACTATCGCCGATTGAATGATGCCACCAGGAAAGACCACTTTCCTCTCCCATTCATTGATCAGATGTTAGAGCGTTTAGCAAGTCAGCAGTACTACTGCTTCCTAGATGGTTTCTCCGGGTACTTCCAGGTTCCGATAGCTCCCGACGACCAGGAGAAAACCACTTTCACCTGCCCTTACGGAACGTTTGCTTACAAACGTATGCCGTTCGGACTTTGTAACGCTCCGGCCACATTCCAGAGGTGTATGGTGGCCATTTTCCATGATATGATCGAGGACTCCATGGAGGTGTTCATGGACGATTTTTCCGTATTTGGGAGTTCCTTCGATCATTGTTTAGCAAATCTTGAGAGGATGATGTCCAGCTGCGTTGACACCAACCTAGTCCTTAACTGGGAAAAATGTCATTTCATGGTTCGCGAGGGCATTGTTCTAGGTCATCGAATCTCAAGTGCGGGGATAGAGGTTGACCGGGCAAAGGTCGAGACCATTTCTAATCTTCCCCCGCCTACTTCTGTGAGATCAATTCGTAGCTTTCTAGGTCATGCCGGGTTCTACCGCCGGTTCATCAAAGATTTTTCTAAAATCGCGAGACCCATGACCAAACTTTTGGAGAAGGATGCTCCATTTACTTTTTCTGAGCAGTGTATCGAGGCGTTTGATCTTCTAAAAGACAAACTAGTTAACGCCCCGATCATGGTTGCTCCCGACTGGTCGTTACCATTCGAGTTGATGTGTGACGCAAGCGACTTCGCAGTCGGAGCCGTTCTTGGACAACGGAAGGATAAGCATTTCCATCCGATCTACTATGCGAGTCGGACCTTAAATGGCGCACATGAAAGCTATACCACCACCGAAAAAGAGCTTTTAGCTGTGGTGTTCGCTTTCGACAAATTTAGGTCCTATCTGGTTTTGTCCAAAACGATTGTTTATACGGATCATGCCGCTATTAGATATCTTTTCAGCAAGCAGGATGCTAAGCCTCGTCTTATCCGATGGATCCTGTTGCTTCAAGAGTTTGATATAGAGATCCGTGATAAAAAAGGGGGCCGAGAATGTGGCGGCTGATCATCTTTCACGACTAGAGGGAGTTGATTCAGGAGATTCAGGAGTTAGGATCGATGATCTTTTTCCGACGGAGAGTCTGATGTTCGTTACTGCACAAGAGGAAGGTTTTCCATGGTTTGCTGATTTCGCGAACTATCTCGCTGACGGATACCTCCCAAAGATGCCTTACCTGCAAAAGAAGAAATTCTTTGCTGACATCAAATTTTACCTTTGGGACGATCCGTATCTTTTCCGCATTGGTGCTGATCAGCTTATTAGAAGATGTGTGGATGTCAAGGAAGGATGGCAAATTTTGAGCCATTGTCATGTGGGACCGACTGGAGGTCACCACGGTGTGAGTTCTACGGCAAAGAAAGTCTTTGATTCTGGTTTTTACTGACCGTCTATCTCTAAGGATGCTCACCTGTTCGTTAAGAGTTGCGATCGTTGCCAGCGTGTCGGCAACATTTCTTCGCGAAACGAAATGCCCCAGAATGCCATTCAAGTTTGTGAGGTTTTTGATATTTGGGGTATTGATTTCATGGGACCGTTTCCATCTTCGCGTGGAAACAAATACATACTCGTGGCCTTCGATTACGTGTCTAAGTGGGTTGAGGCCAAAGCTCTACCCACCAATGATGCCCGAGTGGTAGTCCATTTTCTGAAAAGTCTATTTGCTCGTTTTGGAGTCCCGAAAGCCTTAATCAGTGATCGAGGTACTCACTTTTGCAACTCGCAGATGGATAAGGCGTTGAAGCGTTATGGGGTAACCCATCGGCTTGCGACTGCCTACCACCCACAGACTAGTGGGCAAGTGGAAGTGAGTAATCGGGGAATCAAACGTATTCTCGAGAAAACGGTTGGTTCAAATCGTCGGGATTGGTCCGACAAATTAGATGACGCTCTGTGGGCCTTCCGTACAGCCTATAAGACTCCGACTGGTTCCACACCATTTCGGATGATTTATGGGAAGGCCTATCATCTTCCTGTTGAATTGGAACACCGCGCTTCATGGGCCCCTCAAAGGGTTAATCTTGATTTACCCGCCGCAGAGGGTAATCGTTTCCATCAATTACATGAATTAGAGGAGCTCCGGGATCACGCATATGCACAATCATTTCGGTATAAGGAGCATACGAAGGAACTGCATGACAGGAAATTGAAGGGTAATAAGCAGTTCAAGTGTGGGGATAAGGTTTTATTGTATAACTCACGGTTGAGGTTATTCCCGGGAAAGTTGAAATCCCGATGGTCGGGACCGTTCACGGTCACTGAGGTTTTCCCGTATGGCACGATTGAGATACAAGACCGAAGCGGGAAGTTTAAGGTGAACGGCCATAGATTGAAGCATTATATTGGAGAGCCGATAACTTATCAGACAGTCGAGGTGTTCTACCTTGACTCATTCACCGAGGAATAGTCGTGATGGATGCATCACTCGGGAGACAGCCCGAGTTGTAGAGTTTGTATTATGATTCCCTTTACTTTCTGTTTTTATTTGTTTTATTTCTATTTATAAAAAAATAAAAATACAAAAAAATAAATATTTAATAAAAAATCAAAAAAAAAAATTCAAAAAATTCAAAAACACAAAAATATGTTTATTTCTTATGTTTCTGTTTTCTGTTTGTACGCCGCTACATGCGAGCGAGTTTGAGTTGTTACAGGTATTATTATGCGCATGGTAGCTCTGATGGCGTTTTGGAACTGGTTCACCCGTGGTTGCGGCCGCGAATGAAATGCTATACGGTCGTTCGAGTCATACACAGCTGATGAAGAATCTGCATCTAAACCAGGGGAGTAACCCATTCTCTATTTTAATTTCTGTTCTTTCAAGTTTTAATTTTATGCTTTACGTTTTATTTTTATTTTATTTCTTTTCCTTGTTCTCATCGAGGACGATTTCGTTCTAAGTGTGGGGATGAGAATTTATTTTACTTAGTTGTAGAAAAAATTTAAAAAAATAAAAATTTAAAAAAATAAAAATAAAAATAAAATAAAAAAATAAATAAAAAGTTTTCACTTGTTTTTCGTTTTCGTACGTTGTTCAAGTTTGAAAAAAAAATAAAATAAAAAAAAATAATAATAAAAAATAAAAAATATCCCTTGTTTTTAGTTTCTTTTGCATTAAAGTGGGAGATGATGATATTTATCGGAAATCAGTTTTTCAAACTACTAATAATATGAGATAAATAAAAGAAAACGCACTTAACTTGGGATGTGTCGGTAGGCTCAGCCTTGAAAATGAAAGGGCAAATTTGATAAAACGGTTAAACGGAAATCTTTTGCGGGTAAAGCGTTTTGTCCGTGAAAAATAAGCAATGAAAGGTCGGGCCATACTCAAGCCTCAAATTTTGGTATGAAAAAGTGGAAATATCATGAGTTTTAAAAATTTGAATACGTTATCATATAATGCTTGGGTAGGTTTAACGTTAGAGTATGCCGTGTAGCCTGTGATATAAATCTTAAAATGCTAGTTTAGTGTTTTACACCTCATCGGCGTATGGTTTTATAACCTTAAATCCTGTATTGATGGGATGCTTCGGGTCCGGAGACCATGGGTTTATATGCAATCTATTTAGCTGGGTATTCACAATTCCTAAGTGGGGTTGTGGATATTTAAAATAAAGCCAAAGAGCAAACCCTTAAAAGTCTATAAACACGATCACAAAAGTACGAAAGTACAAATACACTACAGACTTGATCATCCACGCTGTTAGTCATGTGGGGTCCCCTTGCTCGCGTCTCATTACCATTAAGAAACGGACCACAAGGGACACACTACATGTAAGCCCTACAGATAAAATTTTGCATACTCACCTATGGTTATGGATTTGGGGTATTGCTTGATAACGGGGGTATGTCATGTTGTGGGGAGCACTAGATATAAATAATTGAACCTTAATCATATCTAATGGCTGCTTGGTAGACTTTGATGCTTAAGCTTAAGTGGATAAACAATACCCTTGATCGTCTTAACTATTCATAAATATTGAGCAACAAAGTTTTAATTCTGCTAACTTTGAGGTTTAAGTCAAGTTGGGGTGGTCTGGTCCGGTAAAAGCAGAAAATAAGCGGGTCTTAATTGTGTAAACCACTAAGTAATATTATTGTCGGATCTTATTTGTCCCGGTAAAGATTAAGGCATTGGTTTAGGTGGACAACAATATCGATGATCGCGGTTTTTGCGTTTTTTCTGAGCTTTAAAATATAACCTATATGTTTGATTTAACTTTGATTTTCCGATTCTGATCCAACTGCATTAGACTTTTTCAGGGACGAAAAAGGTTTAAGTGTGGGGATGTTTGATGTGTAGTGAAACACACTTACTTTCCGTATTATTTTTATCATGTTTTAATTGTTTTTAGTATAATTATTAAGATTTATGGTTTGTTTATGCTTGATATTACAAAGATAATTGTTTACTTGTAGGTTGTGAAGTTTGGTGGAAAAAAGAGTTAAATTGAAAAGTTTAGGGGCTTAATTGTGCAACTTTCAAACTTATAAGTCAAGGCCCGACCCAAGCCCACTTCTTAAAAGCCTTTTATATTATTATATTTAATGAATAACATGAGTAACCAGCCATTATTCAGCTACAAATCCCGAAATCAAAACCAAAACCCTAGAAACCCTAAAGTTCCGATCGGAACTCTTGCAGCCGGCCGGAAAAAGAAGAAAGAAAAGAAGAAAGAGGTGGCGGCTGAGGCTGTTGGCGGCTGGAGAAGGAAGAGGAACCTTGGGGCAGCAGCTAGGGGCTTCAAACAATCATAAATATTGTAAGGCCCCGTCACCGGTAACCCTACTTTCGTGTTGGATTTACTCATAAACACAGTTCTAAATATCAGAGTTAATTAAAAACTTTACGCGGAATATAAAACTTTCATAAAACATTACATATCAATTCATAATCATGTCTTAAAACATTCCTCTTGTCTTTCAAAATCAAAACATAACTTATAAAAGCATATCAGATCTTCAGATGCCAGGCTTTAGTCTTCTGCCATGTGTCCTCCACTCAAGCCAGCTGTCTCATCCTACTCACCTGCGTGCATACTAAAAGTCAGCTACGCTGAGTGAGTTCTAGTTAATCATACAATACCATACAATACCTTATTACATACATACGTACTTAACCTCATAACTTTCTTTCATACACACATAAGTACTCATATCTTCATTCTTACTCACATACTTTCTTTCTTACTTACATACTTTCTTTACATTCATAATCATACGTTTTAAAGAGCCTTTCGCCCTATAACCTCACAGATATTATAAGGGTCTGGTCCCTAACATCACATATATTATAAGGGTCTGGTCCCTAACATCACAGATATTATGAGGGTCTGGTCCCTAACATCACAGATATTGTAAGGGTCTGGTCCCTATCCTCACAGATATTGTAAGGGTCTGGTCCCTAACATCACAGATATTATGAGGGTCTGGTCCCTAACATCACAGATATTATAAGGGTCTGGTCCCTTGGTTTTCGAATATTAGTAGGGTTCGATTCCCTCTTCGTTACCATACAACCATACATCATACCTCGAGTATTATTAGGGCTCGGTACCCTTTTCGTAACCATACAACCATACAACCGTCATTTCCTTCTTTTATTAACTTTATTACGTTCATACACATAAACATACATATCATACTTACCATATTTATAACGTTACAACCTGACAGTACGTGCAACATCCGAAGATCGTTCACACCCCGACAAGTATTCATTTGAAATATTCATACATCTACGATATATAATATTCGTACCTTTATTTTTAACCTGACGGTACGCGCAATATCCGAAGATCGTTCGCGTACCGACAAACAATCATTCAAATCTATCACACATATCACATATGACATACACTTATCACTTAGGATAAATGTATTAACAACACATCGAGTATGCACACAGCCCCGAAAACATAACAAGGAATGGGGCTAGAAACTCACCTGAATTCTGCTTCTTTCTCTGGTAGCTGTAAATCCCCTCTTTAACTGAGCTCGGCTAACTGTACAAGTTACACGTATCAATACTCGCCTGACCTAATCTGGTGGCCTAGTATTAGCTTACTTTAACTTATCGCTTTATAATTTATTTTCTAATCAAACTTGGCTTTAGGCGAAGTTAACCCTCGGGCGAACTTAGCTTCAGGCGAAGTTAAACCTTAGGCGAACTTGGCTTCAGGCGAAGTTAAACCTTAGGCGAACTTGGCTTCAGGCGAAGTTATCCTTAGGCGAACTTGGCCGTAGGCGAAGTTATCCTTAGGCGAACTTGGCTTGAAGGCGAAGTTACGCTTGAAGGCGAAGTTCATCAGGCGAAGTTATCGCGCTGCAGATCTGTTTGCCCATAACTCCTTCGTTTCTTAGCCAAATAACTCGATTTTGGTACCCACGGAATCGTATGATCGGCGCCTACAAATTCCAACCATCAAATCGGCCTAAAATCGACGTTTTAGGGGTCCGATTTGGGCAGTTTGGGTTTCGGGTCCGGTTAACCCATCCAATCCTAACCATTTTCAGTAATATTAGCTTTGGAGGATATGTTCTTACCTTAACAACTCAGATCTATCAACAAAATCTCGGGTCTCGGCTTCGAATCTTGATCGGTTAGAATGTGTGTTTTGAGTGTGCGAAGAAAGAAGGTGGAAATGAAAGATTGGGTTTGGGATGGGATATTTATATCCCTCTAAGCCCACGGACCCGAGGCCCATTCTCATTTAACCCATCTCAATTAATCCAACACTAGCCCGACTCATACCAACTCCTACTCTATTATTTATTTCCTAATAACCCGGGTAAACTTTCTCTCTAATATTAAGTAATATAATTAATATTACCTGGAAATTTCGGGATGTTACAAGTCTTCCCTCCTTAAAGAGGTTTCGTCCCCGAAACCTAACTTATTCCCCATAAAAGGAAAACTTCTTATATTTACACGCTTTATTGAATCGCCTTCGCTTTCTGAGTTACCCTTCTTACTTCCGGCTTTGCAGTCATCGAATGGTGGTCATGTGTATTAGCTATTTAAGGTAGCTTGTCCATGAGGCCCTCGATGTACCAAGTCTCGTTTCGATCTTTAAGAGGCTTTGTCTTATATCATATTAATGCTAAAGCCTAAGTCGACACTCTATCACAACACGTCAATTTATCATGACTAACATGCATTCAGACAATTCGTACCATAATTAATAAACACCAGTCTAAATTTCAACATAAAACAACACGCATCGAGTCATCAATAAGTTACACATAGATTTAATACTTATGGCTAGCATCTAGCCTTCTTGAATGTCTTCTCTAAGCATACGGAGGAATCTGTTAAACCTCAAGCACTTTTTTCTCCTTCATGTCCTCCCTTTGGCTTCTTGCAATCCCTTGCTAGGTGCCCACATCCTCCACAGTTGTGACACCTATGGTAATCATCACATTCCCAAGAGGAATGTCCTGCTCTTCCACACCTGTAGCAAACACCTAATCCCTTTCTGCACTCTCCGGGGTGTCTCTTCTCACATTTTTCACAAGCAGTGAACCCCTCTCGCCTTGCCTTCTTTTTGCGTGGATCCACCTCATTGGCTTCCTCTGGTTCTGGGGTTGGGTTCTTTTTCTTCTTTTCCCCCACCGTTCTTGCTCCCCCACAATCCCTAGCTAAGTGACCCGACTTACCACACTTATAACATTTCTGGTCCTCGGTGCAATCACGAGTTATGTGTCCCTTCTTCCCACATCGGTAGCACTGATTTGGACCAGCCTTGCATTCTCCTAGGTGCATCTTCCCGCACACTTTGCATGTTTCCCTTCCCGCGACCTTTAGTATCTTCTTCCCCGCATACTCCACGACATCTACAGATCCTTTGGTTCCTTTCGCTCCTCCCTTTTCATCATCACCCTTCTTTCCGTCTCCTCCTGCCTTCTCAGTGGCCCTTGCATGGTTTTCGGCAGACTTGTCAGTACGAAATTTCTTCTCTGCAGCAGCTACAGCGTAAGAAATGGCAAATTGAGTAACAGGATCCAGCTGATACCCTTCATTGCTGCTTGGTCCTTGCAAAGTTTCACTTTTATCCTTTTTTGTGGTAGTAACTAGTTCTTCAGAAGGTTCTCGGACAACGCGTATTCCAAGAGGACGTCCAGTGTGACCTCCCTTACCAACAAACCTTTTTGCTCCAGCCATTAGTATTCTAAAAGGGAAAACACAAACATCCTCACTCAAGGAACTATTTAGTACAAGGATAGCAAGGCTAACAGGTAATAACAGTGGCCAGCTGTGACTAGCTGATCACGTTGCTTTCCGTGTCCTATACACTTCCCTTTATGAGTCTATTTGTGCTGGTTCTACTTAAGCAGTTAGTCAAATCAAACAATCAATTATTCCTATCCCTATCGCTCACATATATTTTCTTTCTCATTAACATATATCATTTAATCATACAATTTACCTTTACTGATATTGCTTGAGCGACACATGGCATTCTTGAACTGACATCTTCTTTCCTTTCTTACTTAAATCCCATTTTCTGTTCGAGTCTAAGCATGTAGGATGCTTAAATCTCTCGAACTTATGCTCTGATACCAACTTGTAAGGCCCCGTCACCGGTAACCCCTTCTTTCGTGTTGGATTTACTCATAAACACAGTTCTAAATATCAGAGTTAATTAAAAACTTTACGCGGAATATAAAACTTTCATAAAACATTACATATCAATTCATAATCATGTCTTAAAACATTCCTCTTGTCTTTCAAAATCAAAACATAACTTATAAAAGCATATCAGATCTTCAGATGCCAGGCTTTAGTCTTCTGCCATGTGTCCTCCACTCAAGCCAGCTGTCTCATCCTACTCACCTGCGTGCATACTAAAAGTCAGCTACGCTGAGTGAGTTCTAGTTAATCATACAATACCATACAATACCTTATTACATACATACGTACTTAACCTCATAACTTTCTTTCATACACACATAAGTACTCATATCTTCATTCTTACTCACATACTTTCTTTCTTACTTACATACTTTCTTTACATTCATAATCATACGTTTTAAAGAGCCTTTCGCCCTATAACCTCACAGATATTATAAGGGTCTGGTCCCTAACATCACATATATTATAAGGGTCTGGTCCCTAACATCACAGATATTATGAGGGTCTGGTCCCTAACATCACAGATATTGTAAGGGTCTGGTCCCTATCCTCACAGATATTGTAAGGGTCTGGTCCCTAACATCACAGATATTATGAGGGTCTGGTCCCTAACATCACAGATATTATAAGGGTCTGGTCCCTTGGTTTTCGAATATTAGTAGGGTTCGATTCCCTCTTCGTTACCATACAACCATACATCATACCTCGAGTATTATTAGGGCTCGGTACCCTTTTCGTAACCATACAACCATACAACCGTCATTTCCTTCTTTTATTAACTTTATTACGTTCATACACATAAACATACATATCATACTTACCATATTTATAACGTTACAACCTGACAGTACGTGCAACATCCGAAGATCGTTCACACCCCGACAAGTATTCATTTGAAATATTCATACATCTACGATATATAATATTCGTACCTTTATTTTTAACCTGACGGTACGCGCAATATCCGAAGATCGTTCGCGTACCGACAAACAATCATTCAAATCTATCACACATATCACATATGACATACACTTATCACTTAGGATAAATGTATTAACAACACATCGAGTATGCACACAGCCCCGAAAACATAACAAGGAATGGGGCTAGAAACTCACCTGAATTCTGCTTCTTTCTCTGGTAGCTGTAAATCCCCTCTTTAACTGAGCTCGGCTAACTGTACAAGTTACACGTATCAATACTCGCCTGACCTAATCTGGTGGCCTAGTATTAGCTTACTTTAACTTATCGCTTTATAATTTATTTTCTAATCAAACTTGGCTTTAGGCGAAGTTAACCCTCGGGCGAACTTAGCTTCAGGCGAAGTTAAACCTTAGGCGAACTTGGCTTCAGGCGAAGTTAAACCTTAGGCGAACTTGGCTTCAGGCGAAGTTATCCTTAGGCGAACTTGGCCGTAGGCGAAGTTATCCTTAGGCGAACTTGGCTTGAAGGCGAAGTTACGCTTGAAGGCGAAGTTCATCAGGCGAAGTTATCGCGCTGCAGATCTGTTTGCCCATAACTCCTTCGTTTCTTAGCCAAATAACTCGATTTTGGTACCCACGGAATCGTATGATCGGCGCCTACAAATTCCAACCATCAAATCGGCCTAAAATCGACGTTTTAGGGGTCCGATTTGGGCAGTTTGGGTTTCGGGTCCGGTTAACCCATCCAATCCTAACCATTTTCAGTAATATTAGCTTTGGAGGATATGTTCTTACCTAACAACTCAGATCTATCAACAAAATCTCGGGTCTCGGCTTCGAATCTTGATCGGTTAGAATGTGTGTTTTGAGTGTGCGAAGAAAGAAGGTGGAAATGAAAGATTGGGTTTGGGATGGGATATTTATATCCCTCTAAGCCCACGGACCCGAGGCCCATTCTCATTTAACCCATCTCAATTAATCCAACACTAGCCCGACTCATACCAACTCCTACTCTATTATTTATTTCCTAATAACCCGGGTAAACTTTCTCTCTAATATTAAGTAATATAATTAATATTACCTGGAAATTTCGGGATGTTACAAATATCAGCCATACTTGATAGTAAAACATCCTTAAACTTTAATTATTGTTCAAGAACCCTAACTTTATTAATTTGGTCTTTTGATTTGAATTGTTTGCAATTGATTGATAGTTTGACTTATAATTGATTGTGTTTGGATCTTGAATGAGTTTTATAATGTTTATGATGATGTTTATGGTGTTTTTCTTGAGTATGCATGGCTGTCCAAAAGTAATGAGTAGCTAAACTTGTTTGTTATACCTAGGATAGATGATTGTTGAGTAGTTTTAACTTGTTTAATGGATTGTTAATGTTCAAGACTTGAATTATTGATGTAAAGTTTAACTAAACCATAAATTAGATTGTGTGTGATGGCTGTGTTTTATTTGTTATTGCTTATAATCCTCTTGCATTAGTTAATTGAATTGGTTTTGGTTAATTGATTGCTTGTTAAACTCTTTACTTGGTGTTTTGGGTTTATTTGCGGGGTGTACAACCGTAGGGATAAGTAGGTAATATAATCATCTAAAATCAGTTAAAATACACCTTCTTTGAGACCGAGAGGTGATAAGAAGTAATATTGTCTCGTTGCTTTTACTTGTTAGAATTAAGACCGCGCGAGAGCGGGTTTTTGTCTTGTCAAGTTTGAGTGTTTATGTGCAATTAGTTGGTTTAATTTGGGTTAAGTTAAATTGTTCCTCTATCCTTGGGTGCGTAGTATTCGTTTCTATTAGGTTAGTGTGTCGGTGAGACCGAGATGTGAGTCGGTATTTGAACACGTTAATAATTGTTTGTCCGGTTATTCTTTAAAATCAACTAAAATAAGTTAGAGATTGTTAGAGAGACTGAGAGGTAATTTGACTTTCTTAAACAAGTTTTAGTTGTGTCATCTTTTATAACCGGTGTCTTGATATTTTCAATCCGCTGTCTTGTTATTTCTATCAACATGATTCATTCCTAGGTAGACGTTTTTATCACTGCAGTCAAAGTTTTCAAAGAGTTTTGTTAAAAGTTTTCGTTTAATTAAGTTAAGTAGTTTAATCAATTTTAAATATTAAAAATCATTTAAATATTATTTTGGTGAGTCTTAGTTAGAGTTTAGTAATTAAAAACGTTTTCACGTGTCTTCGAGTTCGATATCCGGACTTTCCTTATCTGTGCTATACGCGATCGGTACACTTGCCGTTTGTGTGAACTAGGATAGATTGTTTGGTTTTTAAAGCTTAGTTGCGACTTGTGTTTTATTTATATATATATATTTTCGCACATCAGTTTACTTCCAATTAAATAGATACGACGATTTAATAGTAAAAACCAAACAAGTGTCTTCGTGGATCGGTACATGGTTCTTACTTATACTTTTCTACATATACAATAGGTACACTTGCCTATTTGTGTGGTTTAGTTAAGATAAAAATCATTTTTATAAATTTAAAACTAGACATTGTGTGAAACAAACTTCTGAAAAACCTAACAACTTTTATACCCCATCTCACACACACCAACATCCTTACGAATGACCCATATACTTTAACCCTCATTTGTTAAACATCCCTTAACGAATGAGCATAAAAAATGTTCTCAATCGCTATACATCCCATAGTGAATGTGCCTTACATAATTACAAAACTACCCATATACATTAAATCTATTTAAAATATAATTAAAAAAGAACAAGGCGACTTCTTATGTATCAACAACAGCTGGACACAGGGGTGTGGAAAAGGAAGCACGACCCCATGTTTTGAGGTGCCAGGATTACATTTTTTGTGTTATTCAAGAAAGGTGACCACATGTGCATGGAAAGGGTACACAACTTCTAAACTATAAAATCTAATGATAGTTTTTAAAATCACATCAACTATGGCTTCTAAACTAAAAGGTGTTAAAAATCAACGATAACCAATCAACAACGAAAACTATTATGCGAGTATAAGAGAGATCACCAAGGATGCACTCAACACGTTTTAGTGCAGTGTGTTAACAAAATTTTCAATTTGAAAGTTAGACAATGAACAATATTAAACACTCTTAGGAGATTCTCAAAGTTCACAAACAAGTGGCTATAGATTCATTTTTTACTAAACAATCTTAGAGTTTTGGAATATTTTAGTAATTATTAATTTATAGTTTTGCTAAACGAATATATTTACATTGAGATTAAAAAAAAGTATTATTTTATTATTTTATCGATTGGGGTTGAATTTTATACTATTCCCAGGTTGTTAATTTTATCTAGTAATAAGGGGGTGTTTGGGTTTCCTTATTTTACTTCCTTATAACTTTTCATTAAGTTAAAAAGTTACATAAGTGTAACTTATGAAACTTTTCCTCTTATGATGTAAGCAATCCCAAACACCTTATTATTATTCAAGAAGTTAACAAGTTATAAGTCGGTAAAAATAAGCAATCCCAAACACCTGAGAGGTTCTAATTATTGGCATGTGAGATTAAACGCAGATGTTTAGAAGCTGAAAAGGCTAATAATTATTGTACAATGAAAGGTCGTTAAGTGATCGAACACCTTCATTTTCATTTCATTTCGAAACGTAAGCACTTTGATTCTCTTGTAGCATCACTGATTTTCGTTAGCACTACAATACAATTCATGTTCATCTTTATCACCACTTGTATTATCTTTACTAGTTGTATTATTTACATTTTGATGTTGGCGTTAAATGACTTCATGCTAAACACTTTTTGACAGACAGGTAAGTTGAATCAGTCTAGACTATACATACTTGTGATAATGAGTGCCGTTGGGTTTGAAGAGCTGTGTTATTGCTGCCGAGAGGCATGGTGGAATTGATGTACTGATGAATTATGGATTGAATGAAGCGCGAGAGTGGTCTCATTTGGTCAGAGTCAAAGATTTTTCGGTTCTGCAGCGCTCAACAACTATAATCCAGAATCAACTATTTCTCAGGTTAAGAGGTTGATTGGCAGGAAGTACACGGAACGAGTGTGCAAAATGATATTAGGTTGCTTCCTTTCAAGACTAGCGAGGGC
The DNA here is from genome assembly GCF_021521415.1 of Bidens hawaiensis. Classification (NCBI taxonomy): domain Eukaryota; kingdom Viridiplantae; phylum Streptophyta; class Magnoliopsida; order Asterales; family Asteraceae; genus Bidens; species Bidens hawaiensis. The sequence goes on along the minus strand of NW_027504109.1, from coordinate 2,099 downwards.
CCTTCCGGTGGCGTTTTGATTCATTTGCAGTACTTGAACAGAACATGGTCATTCACACCGGTTGATATTTTGAGGATGTTGTTTGCACATTTGAAGCAAGTAGCGAGATAAACCTTGGATCTTCTGTTAAAGACTGTGTTATTGGGATTCCTTCGTATTTCACAGACCTTCAAAGGCTGAGTACCTTAATGCTGCATTGATTGCTGGTTTAAAACCTTTGAGGTTGATTCACGAATGTACTGCCATTGCGTTAGGTTATGGTGTGGGCAAGCCCGACTTCCCGAGATACAGACCAACTAATGTTATGTTTGTAGACATCGGGCACTGTGACACCCAGGTCTCGGTTGTGGCTTTTGAATCAGGGAAAATGAAAGTACTGTCACATTCTTTGATGAAAATTTGGGAGGTCGAGATTTGATGACGTTTTGGTTAACATTTTGCAGAAAAGTTTAAACAAGAATACAATCTTGATATTTACTCGAGTAATGATTCTTTTATGAGACTTATGGCATCATGTGAGAAGTTAAAGAAAGATCTAAGTGCGGATGTGGAAGCGCGGTTTACTATTAAGTGTCTAGTTGGTGATATAGATGTGAACGGGTTTATAACAAGGGATGAGTTTGAGGTATTGTCATTGGAGTTGCTAGAAAGGATAACTGTTCCTTATATTAATGCTGTAAAGGAGTCTGGCATGAGTGTTGACAAGATATATGCTGTTGAGCTTTCGGGTTATGGATCTCACGTACCAGCTATTTCTAAGAAGTTAACTTCCATTATATGGAAAGAACCGAGGAGAATACCGAATGTTAGTGAATGCGTTGCTAGAGGATGTGCTATTCAATGTGCAATGCTTAACCAGACTCACAGTTTAAAGATTATAAGGTTCGTTATCTGCATCCTTCTGTTACTAGTACTTTTCTATGATTGTCTGTTTAATTTGATTCTCTTAGCTACAATTTATATTATATTGATTGCTATACTTCAAACTGTATAAGAATGAAAAAAGAAGGTTTTTGTTGTTTATTTGCTGTAGAGTGAAAACAAAAGACATGATATGTCTGTTTATTGAGTATAGTAGGATATTATTTCCATCTTCAGAATTATTTCTAATGAATAGTTAATCATATTTAGGCAGAGTAGTTTTTAGGATGACCTTATTAATTAATCATTTTCTTTTTAGCTTCCAATAGTTTGATGTCTATTTCTCACAAATGTTGAAAAGTGGACTATAAACCGGATCTGGTGGTCAAACCACACCATAAATGAAGCTTGCGCATGTCATTAAGTTGTTCAATAATTTCTTGATTGGCAACAACTAGTTTTCGTTTATTGATCGCTTCTATAATTGGACTGGTTTATCCTTCATTATCTTCTTGATTATGTTCTAAAACGATTCATAATATTAATGTAGGTCAGGATTTATTTCCTTACTCGCTAGGATTTCTAGTAGTTGAAGGTGTAAACGAAACACAGCAAGATATTACCCTTTTTCCCAAAGGCAGCTCATTTCCAAGTGATCGCGTGATTCAATATCCTGGAACCCCACAAGGCATTGACGTTTTTTACACCAACAAGATGAACTTTCCGGCTGAAGTTGGTCGATTCATGGTAAGTATCTCATAAGCCTTGTGCTCATGAATGTCATTTGACTCATTTCACATTTTGCCCATTTGTATTCATCTTACTTATATAAATTTTATAATTTCTTTTAGATTGATCTACCTTTCATCGTACAAAAGGCGAAAGTTGAATTTGGAGTGAAACTTAACGTTCATGGAGTATTTGAAATAGAATCCGTGTCAGTAAGTATTGCTTCTTGTTACTAAAAAAATGGTGAAAATGGATTAAAACATTATGATATTGATCTCAGTTTGGTTTGTGACTTCAGCTTATTGAAGAGCAGGCCCTGTACCTAGGAGTTTTTTTTCTCCTGCCGAGAAAATTTGGCAAATAATATTCAAATTTCTGACAATTTGTATGTGTCGACTACAAAAGAAGAGCTTGCTGAAGCTCAAAGAGAGAACAGATGCTTTCAGAACAAGATATAGAGGCTGAGCAAGCTAAAGACCAAAGAAACACACAGAGGATCGTGTTGCAAC
>NW_027504108.1:0-27361 GCF_021521415.1 Bidens hawaiensis | reverse complement strand
AACTAGGCTAGATGGACAAGTAAAATGAAATACTCCAGTTTCCAGAACTGGTACTCTATTCTCATCTCCAACGATGAGTTCCATGCTGCCTTTATTCAGTTTCCTCCACTTCTCAGGCTCCTGCAAGACATTAAAGATGTGGAAATCACATCCGGTATCAAATACCCATGTGTTTCTAGAGAGAGTGAAAATTTTAATAACGTATATGGAAATACCTCGAGAAGAGCCTTCACCATTGGCTCTCTTCATTTTGATCTCAGTAAGGTATTCGGGGCAGTTTCGCATCCAGTGCCCCATCTGGTTGCATTTGTAGCACTGGCGCTCCTCAAAGGGCGGCGGTGGTGGCTTTGCAACCTTCTTGTCAGTGTTGGTGGCAACCTTGGCAGCAACAGTAACTTTCTTCTTGCCTTTACCCTTATGACCCCGGTTCTTGGGATTAGGCTTCTTGAGACCAGCAGATCGAATCATTAGAACTTGATTGGTTCTTGAAGGAATGTTCATCTCAGCCGTCTTGAGCATGTTATGAAGCTCCGGCACTGTCTTCACCCAACCATTCATGTTGAAATTCATTACGAACTGGTCGTAAGAGCTGGGGAGAAAGTTGAGGATGAATCCGCTGCCATCTCATCAGGCAGGGGATAATCAAGCTTCTTGAGCTGATCGATGTGCCCCTTCATCTTAAGAACATGCGCACTGACGGGAGACCCTTCTGCCATCTTGCAACTAATGATTTGTTTCATGGTGTCGAAACTTTCTTGACTGGCTTGTTTCTGGAACATGACCTTGAGTTGTTCAAGCATCTCATAGGCACCAAAGTCTTCCAAGCCTTTAGCAAGCTCAGAAGTCATGGTGGCTAGCATAATGCAGGAGACATCAACCGAGTCATCCTTATGCTTCTCAAGAACTTTTCGAGCAGCGGCTGTGTTATTTTCAGGCTCGGTTGGAACAGGTCCATCGAGAACATACAGGCGCTTTGCCATGATGAGAACAAGTCTCAAGTTGCGGTGCCATTCGATGAAGTTGGTACCATTCAGTTTATCCTTCTCAAGGATAGTCTTAAGGGCGTATGGTGAAATTTCGTTTGACGACATCTGATTAATTAAGCAAAAGTAAATTTAATTAGTATTTTCGACGTTGTAGTCCTATTATTAATGACCTAATAACATTAATTAATTAGGAGTATGAGAATTTGGCTTCCAGTTATTAAAGGCAGCTGTAGCACACAATATTAATAAGTGGTTAGGCAGACTGACAACGATTGCCAATTGTGAATAGAGCACAACTCTCGGTTATGAGGCCTATAGAGACAACGATTGTATGTATAGATACGTTTAGCCTCATCTTTGCCCACTTTAAGTCTCCAGAAAGCTTAAGCACGTAACAGGAGAGTAAAGTAATAGTTGTCCTAGGACCGTGACGTGTGAAAGGGCCGGATGTGTCTACGAAACGCTTTCACCTGATGGGATAGGCTAGAAAACAAGTGCGGTGCTGTAGCTCCAAGCACTCGAAATTTCGCAGTATGCCTCAAGTGTGACTTGTAGTAGGATTGGCATAAACTATTGGTTTTAAAATTGGGATTAATTTTAAAATTATCAAATAGAGTAAAAGTCAAATTTTACTGTATTTATTATCGGGATGAATTGATGAACCCTTTCATCTCTCAGGACACTTAATTTTAGATAACCTATTAAAAACTAAGTTTGTCGCGATATGACTAACCAATTTTAAGTTAATAGAAATCTATTAAGTTATTAGTTTTGGAAATCAAAACGCTTTTAATTTGCAAAACATAATCGGTTAATAAAATGTTTATTTTCAAATTTATTTGGTATTAGGTTGGTGATATTATAACCTATTATAATCAAGCAAGCAACCACAATAGCAAACAAGAATATGTAAATCTTAAATGGCCAAAAGTTGATTGATCTTTCTAGAGCCAATTAGCAAGACCAATCGGGTCAAGGGGTCACAACACAAACAACCACATGGATGGACTCCTGGTGCATCCGGTCATCTTGGCTGACTCCCACTGACTTCAATAACTCCACGAGCTCGTTCTCAGTTTTTCTTCGGGTCTTCTTCATTACAATATTAAAATACATATAATGAAAAACAATCCCTAACTATTACAATTTAGAACCATCAAAGTGGCCAAAAGCCATAACATAAAACCGAAAAACAAATACAACTTTTGAACCAACCATATGGCCAAAAACCAAAACCATTCAATCAATCAAACAAGGTCGGGCCAGATTTACATATTCGAAATAAAAAATCCGGGTCGTTTTGACTTGGTCAAATAAAATAAACAAAACTTTGACCAAATCAAAATCACCAGAAAACAAATCTAGATCAAAACTTTAAACGATTTAAAGTTTAAGATGTAGATCCGGTTTTAAACAAACCGGGATCGACTCGTACGTTGTAACCGGGGCTCTGATACCACTGTTGGGTTTCAACGGTGGTTCGAAACGAAAACGGTCAAATAATTTTAAACCTGTTTTAGTTAATAATTTCGTTTGATAATTATTAGTCAATATTAATATACAAACTTATATTAACGAACTATATAAAACGCAGCGGATAAATAAACGATTTAAACGAACCAAAACCGAAAACCCAAAACCCGGATCCGATTACAACGTAACACGAGCACGAATAAACGAATAACAAACAACCATAGATTTAGTTTAGTTATTGTACCTCGGTTATCGAAACCGGGAAGACACCGAGGGCTTAACGAAACGCGCTAGTAATCGACACAACCAAAATCCGATTATTCCGGCAACGGCGGCGGCTCACAGCAGCGGTGGCGGCGGGAATCGAAGATGGACAGCAGCGGTGAACCAGCAGCTGTTGTACAGCACCAGCAGGGACTGCCGGAGTGGCAGTTGGCCGGAAAAACGGCTCGCCAGAAAAACGCGGCAGCCGGAGGCGGCGGTGCTGGTGTCGGATGGCTGTGGACAGCCTCGAACAGCAGCAACAAGCTGCAAACAACAGCCAATAGCTGCACACAGCAGCTTAACCAACACCAATCGGCCGGATAAATACTGGCGGTTGGTGGGAGGCGGCACCGGAGGTGGCGGCGGCCGGAGGGCGGCGCTGGACGGCGGTGGCGACAGCTGGTGTGGTGGTGGCGGCTGGAACAAGATGAATGGAGGCTAGGGTTTTATCTTCTTGTTTATTTTAGGTTAAATCATATATATATATATATATATATATATATATATATATATATATATATATATATGATACTATATATAGGAGTTTAGGGTTTAATCAAATTAAATCAATTTGGGCTTGAGCCCAATTAACAAGACAAAGCCTTACCCATCATCCGGTCCATCTAATTGATTGTGTCGGGTCCAATTAACATTTAAGTGGGTTTATGTTTCGTTACCCCCGATGTAACTCATACCGGGTCACATTCGGGTCGGTCCGCGTTGACTTGACACAAACCGACCATTAAATCCAACAAAAAAGACGAAGGTGAAAGATTTGTTAAGAATTCAACCCAGAACGTCTGAGTCACGAGGACAAAATTTAGCTTTCAAGGTATCTAGATAATATTAGTTAGTATTTATTCTTATATCAATATCATAATTAACAATCATGATTTGATCAAGTTTTCTACGTTATCATTCTCATTTCTCATTGTTTCATATAAAATAGTTAATAAATGAAGCACAGTATTTAAGGGTTTTTCATTAGTTTATATTTTCCCAAATATGTGAAATATAAATGACATGAAAACAAGTTCTTATTTGTCTCCTTTTTGTAGTTTTGAATTATGTTTTGTTATATGCATCACAGGGAGGGAGTGGATATATAGCAGGAAGCAATGTTTGGTTTTCAAGTAAGAACTCGCCAAAATGTGGCCACTTCCCCGACTCGAGGAATCTCAGTTTCTCCAGGGGTATCAACCACTGCAAGACAAGCAATAGGTTCACCTAATTCAGGCGCTGTTGGTGAGGTACCCTTCCAATCTGTTAAAGCTGCTGTCAATATATTTGGAGTAGCATCACCTAGATCAGCGAGACCTAGAAAAACTGGTGAAGAGGTATGTATATACACAAACACATTTGGCCATTAGATCTTAATGTTGTTAGTGACTATATTGACAGCTGGATTTGGAGAAGGAGGCACATCTACATTGGACACTGAAGGAGATTGACAAGTTTAAAGAGCTTTTAAAAAATGCAGAAAGTACAAAAGCTCAGGCACGCAGCGACTTAGAAAAGACCAATAAGTCAATGCAGGAGCTAACTAACAAGCTACAGATGATAAGTGAAGAGAAGCAATCAGCAACGGAGACAGCAGAGGCTGCAAAGGTTCGAGTTCAAGAACTTGAACAATCGAAATCGAAGCAAAGCCAAGTAGTTAATGGATGGAAAGAAGACGCCGATGCTGAAAGAAATCGGTATAAAACGTCCATTAATGAACTTATTTCAATCAAGCAAGAACTCACTAGCCTCAAACAAGATTTTGATGCTGCTTTAGAAGCTAAGTTGGCTGCTTTTCAACAGGCTGCAGATGCACAACATTCTGTAACAGTTAACCAACAGAAAATGGTCGAGCTCTCCAAAGACATTGAGAAGATGCGGGAAGCCCTTCAGCGGGTCAATCTGACTTCTGAAAAAGCGCACGAAGAACATGTTAATCTTATGGAAGAGAAAGGAGCGCGAGTTGAATCAATAAGAAAAGCAAAAGAAGAACTAGACATGAAGATCGAGTCATTGAGAAAAGAACATCAACTTTCAGAACTTAGAAATTTAAGAGACCACTAGAAGAAACAAATGAAACAATTAATGTCTTAGAAGAACAGTTACGTAACGTTCGTGTTGCAGACACGCATCAACACGCATGCGTTAGAAAAAGTTAAATTAGAAGTAGATGAAGCCAAATGGCGACTTGATGAAGTTAAACAAGAAGAGTCTTCACTTAGAGCTATGGTTGAAACATTAAAAGATGCTCTTGAGACAGCAAAACGGGACGTTACATTGTTAAGAGAAGAAGACTTAAAACCGGAGCAACAGCAAGCAGAATTAGACAAGATTAAACTGGAAATCAAAGAAGCTACGATAGAACTAAACAAAGCAACAAATAGAATTCATGAATTAGAGTTACAGATACAAGAAACAAAAGCTGAAGCCGAAAAGGCGAAAAAAGAAGAAGAGGAGTTGAAGAAACAAGAACAAGCATTTATAAAACAAACAGAACAGTCTTACAATTCCAACAAAGAAGCAGAAGAGAAGCTGGAGGCTGCTCTTCGAGAGCTCGAAAAGGCGAAAGCTGCAGAAGAGCTTGCGAATGAGCAAATAAGAAACAAGACTTCAAAGAAAGATGCAAGTTCTGCAAAGGATGAGAATAAGATTAGGCTGACAGCTCAAGAATATGAAGCCTTGAATAAGAAAATTAAGGAAGCAAAAAAAGCAGCCGATTCGAAAGTGGCAACCGCTCTGTCACAGATGGAAACAATTAAGAAAAGAGAGAAACTAGCACTTCAAAAGCTGGAGAAGAGCATTAAAGAAACTAAGGATATTGAAGCTGCACTAAGTGATGCTTTAAAAACGGCTGAAATGGCTGAAGCGGCAAAGCAGGCAATTGAAAGGGAACTAAAGGAGTGTAGAAATAGTGAACAGAATAATGAGGATAATGATGCTGTTAGTGATTTTCCTGCCACTGGCTGTTTTATGTAACTGGAATGAACACGAGTGCCAATGATAATAATTTATATTATGATCTGATGCAAGCGGTATGTGCGGAGTGCGCACTTGCATGTGAGACTAATTTAACTTCGAACATATATTAAGCATTTACAAACATATTAATTATTAAATATTATATATCATGTGTGATTTTGAGTTAATAAAACACGGTAATTTATTAATTTACTAGCTTTAGAGCCCGAGTAACACACATGATTTGTCAAATGTTAAAATATGATTAATTTGAAAGAAACAAACAAAATTAAAGGTAAAAGATAAATTAAAAATATAGTACAAACAATTAGAAGTCTAGAATATAAAATTTACAAATTTGAGAAATTTTCTTTATATACAACATTTGTAAGACATCTCGATTTGATGTGCTTTAAATAGATCGTCTGCCATCACCTAATAGCTCCCGGGATTACTTAAACCTTTGGTTTAAAACTAAAAAAGACCTATTTAAAATCCTTAAATTAGGTGAAAAGACATAAACGAACTTCCTGCCAAACAGTTCACCGAACGTTTGGTTCGTTTACAGCCCTAGCCCTAATATTTACCATTTGGCCTTGTTCCGTTGTTTGGCACTTTTCTTAATATCTGGAATCAAATTCTTCTCCTGTGTCTGCAAATCTTGCCTCTCCCTTTCTATTTATCTGATAGATTTATCAAGCATTCTCTTATTCTCCCGCATAAGCCAATACGCCCCTGTTTAAAACAGCACAAGACAACTCTTGTTGATCATCAAAATCACATCACTGAAGGAGCTTTGTAAGTAATAATTATTATTCTAGCACATCAGATTTTTCTATTTTGCTTAACAGGGCCGGCTCGACCATTTTGGAGACCTAAAGCGAAAATGAATTTCAAGGCCCTTTTCTAGATTTTCATTGCAACGTGAAGTGACGTTTTCTTATTTTCATTAGTACTTGCGATATCGATTCTCATTAAAAAAACATACCAAAAAGAATAAACAACTAAATATCAACAAATCAACTCTCAAAGAATGAATTTGGTCTGCCTATGCTTTTAGTTGTCATTCAACAGGTACCTCATCCAAGAACTGCACAAGTTTGACTTAGTGGACAATAACAATGCCTTTGATATTTAAAAAAAAAAAATTAAAACCTTGTCCAATGTACATTGTGCTACACAAAATATAAATTGGCTTGACTTTCCAAAGTCAAACTTAGAGCTGAATGAAACTTTATCATAAAGGCTTTTGGAGTTGATTCACAGTTAGAAAATGCATCACCAATGAATTAAACTAAATAAAACGTTCGTTTGTAAAGTTATGTCTATCAAAGCAAATTGGATTAGCCTTAAAACGGCTTTAAAAGAATGGTAAAAATATATCTTTGCATTTAGAATGGAACTTTTGGATTCCAGAACTCTCACAAAAGCTACAATTGCCAGCCTTTTCAAGTGTGTTAGGTCCATGCAAGAACAAAATATAATACCCCGACCTTGGGCGGATTATACGCCGGGGCGGTATGTTAAGATTTCTCATAAGCTCGTAACACTATTAAAGTGACAATATATTTTTTTCATTTCAAATAATCACAAGAACACATTTGCATCAATTGAATAACAATACATTGATATAAAAATAACAACTTATTTAAATAATCCTAAAGTCCAAACTAGTTATCTTCGTTCCTTGCACATCATCGTCGGTGGCGGACTTAGCATGTAACCATGGGTAGCCTCAGCTACACCTCAACTTTTCGCCAGTAGTGCAGATTTTTCTTTTTTTTGGGTTGGTTTTCGTATTTCGCTACCTCTGAGAAAATATAACGTTACCCATGTTTGTTTAAAAAACAACCAAATTAAAAGGTAAAACCAATTAAAGTCAAACCAAATTTTAAAGACCAACCAAATTAAAGTCCAAACCAAATATAACTATCATTCGTTGTTCCCCTTAGACACTTGGTTTAGGCCGGACATCAACATTTAACAAAACAACGTTTCATTCAGCCACTGTCCACCACACACTGCTTCCACCCCACGTTGTCCTGACCCCTGTTGCCCTCCTCCGATCACCGGACCTCCACGTCGCAACCGAGTAGGCAACGATCGGGATTTCCTCAGTCCCTCTTCCACGGTTTGACTTCTACTTGTTTAGCTTAGGTATTCTTCTACTTTTATCTAAAATTGTAATTGTTAATTTGTTTATATAAATAGTTAATTTGGATTTGTTTATTGACAATTGAATATTTGAATGACTGATTATGGTTTGATTAGTAATTTTGGGTTTATATAAGTGTTTTGAAACCCGGTCCGACCAGGACCCGGTGCTGATACCGGTTCGTGTCATGGTATATAGCCCGTTTTCTATTGGCCTTGCCGGGTTTTGCGTGTGACGGTCAGACCGAACCTGTAACACCGCATCTTTTACCCTCTTTAATTTAAGCCTAAATTTATTAACTTAGAAAGTACAGGGACCAAAAATGAAAATTCTGAAAATCTTCTTCCGTCGCTGTACGCGACGGGATAACACTCAACCCATCGCGTAGCGCGATGGGCTTGCTGAGTCAGTGGACACGTGTCCAACCACGTGTCAACACGTGGCACGTTGTAACAGGCCACGTGTCACCACCGCATAAGGCGGCGTAATGTTGCGGCGCCGCGGTACGCGACGGGTCACAAGAACCCCATCGCGTACCGCGATGGGGACGAAAAATGGCTATAAAAGGGGGGTGACGAGCATGAGCTCAAATCATCCCATCACACCTTCACTTTCACACACATAGCCTCGAAAGACGTGCCCCGTTGCCGTAGCAAGCCGACGTGCTGTTTTCTCGTAATTCGTGCAAGAAACGAAGTTGGAATCAAGTAGCAATCACTTAAGCGAGTAGATCAAGATCCTGCCTTTTTCTTATTATCAATCTAAGTGTTCGCATTAAGGTAGGGTTTACGTTTAAGTTATTTGAATTATAGCTTAGACTATCAATCGAGGCTATGGCCTTTAACCTTGATCGTATTTTATAAATCATTCACAATCATGTTTTCATAAACGTTACTTCATGATGAAGTAATGTTAAACAAAAGATATATTTTGACGGGCATGTAGTAACTGGAAGGGGGATATCACTAGTAGTAAGTTTCTTGCCTAAGGAAAAGTAATTCGTATAAATCCCAATCAACCGAGGGACCCGTTTACTTATCTGGAGAAACTTACCAACGTGATAGAACCTATTAGGCAAAGCATGCTATATCAAACGTCATATAAAACAAGTGTTTTTATTCACAATCAAAGATAAACGATTTCAAGGTTAAGCTTACAATCATAGCTTAACATCATTCAAAACATTCATAAGAACCTATTTATGTATAGGTTAAATATCATTCACAATCAATCAATCAGTCAAGGTTTTCCAACACTGACGGTACAGGTGAATACGTTAACCTTTTTAATCAGTCAAAACATGTTTATACTCAATGAGACGAACGGGTGTTTGTCTTAACGAGTCAATCAATGTCTTCATGAGATAATGAAATCTCTAAAACATTATAATACAAAGTAGAGAATAAAATCAACTCAGACCGAATACGCATGTGTATGGATCCAAACATAACTGTTAAAGCTCAATCAATCAATCAAAGGCAATGAAGCCGCGAGCTTAAACGGTCATGACTAGTTCTCAGTTCAGGGCCGTTTGGCTCGGGGAATACCGTTGTGTGTGTAGGGCAGTGGTACATATACCGGAAGTGGAAATGCTTCCGCTGAGATTGTCAAGAAAACTACGTTTGTATTGTAATCGTCATTCAAAATGTTTTATTGAGTCATACGTGTTCACCAGTATATAGCTGACGTATTTTTCCAACCCATTACAGGTAATTAAGCATAAGTAGCATTAGCAAGGATTGGAGTCTATATGAAGATAGAAGCGTGTACAAGATGGCTCCGTTTTTTATATAAAATCCTTGTAATATGAAAACATATCTTTTGTAAACCAATACTCGGGTATTTAATTCCCGAGTAAATTTTCAATGTAAATTAATATTATATACAAACTAAAGTCTCCGGCTAAAATTAACCCATAAACTCTGATACATTTACAAAACAGGTACCAACTTGTGGTCACACGCCTAGGCCCTAAGTCGGGGTGTGACAGAACCCGGTGACCCCGCGGGTGAACCGGCAACTTGGTCAAACTCGGGGTAATCAGACATGTTCAGTGTAATCGGACCCCAAATCGGACATGGTCGGTGTGTATTAGGTTACAATTGGGTCAAAATTTGATCAAATTGGCCATGTAGAACGAGTTTTTACCTTAGTTATCTATATATAGTAAAAGTGACTCCTGACACCACAGATAATTTTTGGAATATTTTAAGCATCGTCTCTGTAAATATTTTTAAACGTAGGAACTTTAAGCAAAAAAATATTGGTGGAATGGTCAAAGTAAGGTTGCTTAAACTTTGTTGTTCAGCTTGGTTGGACTTAGGTTCAAAACTCTATCATTGCAAATACCTACTGCTTTATTTGAACTTTCATTTTTGTTGTATATTCCCACAACAAATACATACTGCAATATTTGAAGGTTTTTTAGTCTTTGTTTGAAATTCGGGATTTTAGTTTTGTAAGTTTTTTTATAACTTCGGTTATTTTGCAGTTCAAGATAATTTAGTTACATCCTTCATAAAGTTCGTGCATGGGAAAAAACCATAAGAAAATATTGGTATTAGTATCGGTATTATTTTAACAAATAACAACATCCTTTTTATATTTCCAATTCAAATGTATATTGGTTGCTATACCGTGTGTTTGTTTTATAATAGTACAGTTACAAGCTAAACGAGTATCGATTAACATGCAACACAAAACAGAATTTGCAACGCAACGCGCGCGGAAAAAGCTCTAGTTAGAATCAAAATCGAAGCAAAACTGGACCAAAGTTGTATATGTGATAAATATGTGTGTGTGTCTCTGTTGATGTTTGAACAGGGGAAACAACGAAGAAGAACATAGTATCTTTGGTCATTTTTAAACTTTAATCTCTCAAACTTCAATAATTTACATTTGATCCATAAATTGATAAGTTTATACATAAATGGTATATAAATTTACAATATATGTATAAAACTTGTAAAAATTTGTAAAGTTGTTTATGTGATAAACATTTTTGTGTATCTGTTGAAGTTTGAACAGGGGAAACAACGAAGAAGAACATAGTATCTTTGGCCATTTTTAAATTTTAATCCTTCAAACTTCAATAATTTACATTTGATCCATAAATTGATAAGTTTATACATAAATGGTATATAAATTTACTATAAATTGATAAGTTTATATATAAAAATTAGTAATATTCATATATGACGTCATCCGGGTCAAACACCGGTTCACCCTCCCGGGTCAGTCCGACCTTTGACACGGTAAGACGTTCGGGTCAACATCCGGGCCGGGTTTGAAAACATTGGTTTATATTTTGTTTCTTCTAAAATTAGGAACTTGGAAGATGAAACGACAAAATCTTATTAACAACCTTTTTAAACAAAAATTCCAAAAAAATGATAATATTGGTCTAACACCAAGTTAAGAAAAAATATTATATGAAATAAGGTAAAAAAAACGGTTATTATATGAAATGCGGTAAAAAAAAAAGTGTTTACATTGTATGAAACACGACAATTTTTTTTAGCGTTACCCTTGAGATTTCCGTCTGGATCGGCCACTGAATTCATCGTATCCTGTAGCACGTTGAAAATAATTATAATTTTGTCAACAACAATGTTGGTAAGAGTTCATAAAGTTTTGTATACGTCTCAATCATAAATAAAAGAAAAGTAAATACATGATATTCCGTTCGCTTGACATAAATCAAATCTATTGAGGAACCCCCGCTTGTTTAATTACTTGGAGTATAGATATGATAATGATACCACCATACGTTCCAACAAAAGTTGAAGAATAGGCAGCACGGGTACGTCTCGTCAGATCCTCCCACTTTGTGTTTGAGTATATGTATGAGTCTCTTCCACGAACAAAAATAGTAAACAAATTGCACATAATCACATAATTTGCTATGAAACAGATACATACAAGACACGCATGTGAATTTTGGTTTACAACATGAAATAACAATGAAAATTTGTAACGTGGTACACCCCAAAACGTGTAAACGTAAAAAAGGATTATGAAACCTCACATGAAGTAAGGAGAACGATAATGAGAAGACGATTAAAGTGAGTTAGTTAGTTTCATGAGAAATCCCGGTAATATATCCTAATTTTAAAAGTACAACTAAAATAAATATTCTAACAATATAAAAAAGAAGACACGATAAAACGGGTTTATAAATAATGAATATGGATAGATAAAACGTTTAATATATTTTATATTACATTTATAAATGTGTTAAAATATTAATTGATTTAAGTACTTTAAGGTTATTAAAGAATAAAATACTAAGTTGATAATATATATAAAGAACATTCGTTAAATGAAAAACTTGATTTGAAGGTTTGGTGGTGTTCGATTCGTTTCGTGAAAAACTATTTCTTTAGTTTATTTAGTTATAAAAAATTTATATTAGGTTAAATTGGAAAAAAAATATGTAGTTTTGTAAATGAACACGAAACATTTTGTTAGAGTTTAATGGTGATCGGTTCAATAAGCGAGTGTAAACAATATTAATTTTCAATATTTATATAGCTTAAATTATAATTTAATAAAAATAAAAGAAAAAAGAAAAAATGTTAATAAAATAACAAAACCGGGACTGGGGGATTCGAACCCACGCCCAGACCGGTTCCAAGTTTTAACAATCAATGCATTTATTGGCTCACCTGTGCATTTATTGGAAACAATATATACACTACTCCAAAACAAATCCCGAATTCAATTATAAACCCTTGGTTGATCAACTTCAAAATTGATGAACGATTGCCCTCTGTCACAAGAAATTGACGGAGGGCTTTTATTCCTCATGTAAAACTGATCCAAAATCAAGTACAGTATTACCTGATTTGATGAAGGACTGAATGAAAACGAAGGATTAGGTTTTGGCGCAAGAATACGAGATCGAAATCGATCAAAGACTACTTCTACGATAAAACTGGGTTGGGGTTTTGCGTCGTGGTCATGTAAGGATGGTGTGGAACAATTTAATTGAATAATGGACGAGTATTTATAGTGTTTTTAGATCAATTGAGCCGCGGCTCGTTAAACTTTGAATTAATTGTCAATTAGCTGTATATTTCACAATTAAAATCGTGATTGAAAGCCAGATTGATCCATAAACGAGTAGACATGGCCAAATTCCTTGATTAACGGCTTTAATCGAGGGTCAACTAATCAAAGGTTGTGTAATCACATGAAAAAAAATAATTTGAATGCTCTGAGTAATTCTCTCCGCCTAAACCCTAAGCCGCCGCCACCTTCTTCCGGCCGGCTATCAATCTACGATTCCCTCCTTCCCACCAATTGCTTCCATCTCTAATCCAAGAGAGGCGAAGATGCGGAACCCTAACCCTAGGCCGCCGTCGCAGGTGCCGGCGGTTACGAAAGAAAGACGGGTTTCAAAATACTTCATCACGAATCTCCCGGAGGGTTCCACGCCGTGGGAATTGGCAGAGTTTATGAAAGGGTTCGGGGACGTTGCAGGGGCGTTCGTAGCAAAAAAGAAAGACAAAGATGGCAGGCGATTCGGGTTTGTCTCCTTCATTAATGTTCGAGATTTGGTGGATTTGGAAAAGAAGCTTTCTGGCATCAAGATGGGTAAGAATAGGTTAGTTATTAATATTGCTAAGTTTGCAATTGAAAATGGGGGGCAGCGGAGTAGTAGACAGGTTAGTAGGAGCAAGCCGGTGGCGATGGGGATGAACGGTGGGGTAGAAATGGGGAGGGGGAGGAAGAAGGAGGAGAAGATCAGTGAAAGATTCAGAGCGAATAATGGTGTCACGGTAAGGGGAATGTGGGGAAAGTCGTTCCGGGACGTTTTGGCTGACAGGAAAGGCGGTGAAGACACCGGGGGGGAGAAGAAAGATGTCAATGGTTGCGAGGTGGTTATTCCTGATTCGACCGGCGCTTTTCAAGGGAAGTATAGAAAGTCATTGGTGGGACGAGCGATAGACTTCAAAGCACTTATTGATATGCGCCGGTTTGTTAATTCGGTGGGGAGGCGTGAGGTTGGGTTGCAGTATCTTGGGGGCATCTCGGTGTTGTTAACGTTTGAAAACGATTTCGAAGCTTCCTACTTCCTTGAAGATAAACCGGTATGGAATGATTGGTTCTTGTCGTTGGAAAGGTGGACTGGACAGTCTTTGCATGGTGAAAGAGTTGCGTGGCTAAAGATTGTTGGGGTACCGTTGCATTTGGCATGTAACGAGACATTTGACTTGATTGGTGAGAAGTTTGGGAAGATTCTTAAAGCTTCTCAACTTTCGGAGAATGACGGGGACTTATCGGTTAGTTGTATTGGTATTTTAAGGGGTGAGGGGTTGAAGATTGACAATCTAGTCACTTTGGTTTGGAGAGATAAGTTATTTCGGGTCTCGGTTTATGAAGAAGTGGGTGACTGGATTCCGGATTGGTTGGAAGCGGATGGTAAT
Source organism: Bidens hawaiensis (assembly GCF_021521415.1). NCBI lineage: Eukaryota > Viridiplantae > Streptophyta > Magnoliopsida > Asterales > Asteraceae > Bidens > Bidens hawaiensis. Next base: position 13,094 of record NW_027504108.1, on the reverse strand, counting down.
GCTATAGAATCGGGAGACGGGGTTGAACAGGGTTTTAATGACGGTGATCAGTTGGAAGAAGGTGAAATTAGGGGGATTAAAGATGATGTTGGAAATATTTTGCATGAAGGTGAGTTTATGGTCGGATGTAGTTCACGTAAAAAAAAGTACAGGAAAAAGAAATTGAAAAAGAAGGTAGGGGGTGGGCTTGGAGTTGGTGGGGATGTTGGGTCAGAGGTGGGACGGTCTAAGAAAAGGCCCAGATGTGCATCCAGTGATCCGTTTAGTCTTAATTCAATTATTGGGATTACAAACGGTGGAAAGTATACCCAGATGGAGAATGAAGGTGATGGTTCGGGAGTGGGGATTAGTGGTTCATTCGGAGGGGTGGATCTCAACAGTACCCCTGTTGGTTCTGAAATGAATGGAGGTGACGGGCAGGACAGTATGAGGGTGGGGGCGGAAGGAGGAGATAAAGTGGGGGATGGTCGGGAGCCAGTGGATGAAGAGGTTGCGGCCACGGTTGAGACGGGTTTGGTAGCTGGAGTGCAGATTCACGGTTTTGAAGGCTTGGTTAAGGAGAACATTGTAGTGGAAGGTATTAATGGTGTTTTATCATGAATTTTTTATCTTTGAATCTTTGCGGGTTTGGGGGGGGGGGGGTGGTGGTTATAAGGCCAGTTGGGTTAGAGAGTTGGTTGGCAGTGAGAAAGTGGATGTCGGTGTTTTTCAAGAGACCAAATTGGAGATTGTTACTAGAGAGTTGTTGGCCAAATTCTGGGTTAAAGGTAATTTCGAGTTCGAGTTTGTTGCTTCGTCGGGGTTGTCGGGTGGTTTATGTTGTGTTTGGGACCCTAGTGTTTTTGGGGTGTTAGATTGTATAAAGGATAGGAATTTTTTGTGTTTAAAAGGTTTCATGAAAGGTGAGGGGAGTCTTTTGAACATTGTTAACGTGTATGCTCCGCAAGGGGCGATGAGTAAGAGGTTGCTGTGGGATCGGTTGTCGGATTTGGTTGGAGGTGGTGATGGGTTTTGGGTGGTTTGTGGAGATTTTAACGTGGTTAGGGAGGCGTCTGAACGAAGGAATTCGGTGTTCAAAGGGGGGTGCTCTCGGTCGTTTAATGGGTTTATAAGGGAAGCTAATCTTAGGGAGTATGAGATGCGTAATTTCCGGTTCACGTGTATTCGTGAAGGGGGAAAGAAATGTAGTAAGTTGGATCGGTTTTTAGTTAGTGTTGATTTTTTTAATAAATGGCCGGAAGCTTGTTTGAGGGCTTTGTCTACATGTATTTCGGATCATAGGCCTATTATTTTGTCGTGTAAAGAGGTTAACTTTGGCCCTCGGCCGTTTAGGGTGTTGAACTCTTGGACTTGTCGTGCCGGGTTCGAAGATGTGGTGAAAATGGCGGTGGACTCTTTTGTTTTTGAAGGCCCGTCGGATTTGAGGTTGTTAGCTAAACTTAAATGGTTGCGGATTCACATTAAACGGTGGAGGGATGAGATGGTAGTTAAAGAGGAAGAGGAGAAAAAGGTGGTTCGGGAGGAAATGGCTATTTTAGAAGAATGTCTTGAAGAAAGGGATTTAGAGGAGGATGAAGTATGGACTTTAGCAAGGTGTAAAGCGGTTTTAAAAGAACATGAAGGTTTGAAGCTTCAAGATTTGATTCAAAGATCTCGAGTGAAGTGGGCAAGGGATGGAGACGATAATACTAAGTTCTTTCATTCTATGGTTAATTGTCGCAAAGCCTCGAATGGGATTCCAGGGTTGAATGTTAATGGGGTTTGGGTTACTAAGGCGTCGTTAATTAAAAAAGAAGTTTTTCGGTTTTTTAGGGAGCGTTTTCATGAAGATTTGGATAATAGGCCGCAATTGAGATGTATTAATTGTTTAAGTCTGTCGGAAGAGGATAGTGGGTTTTTGGTTGAGCGGTTTAAAACTTCGGAGATTAAAGCCGCAGTTTTTGAATGTGGAAGCGACAAAGCGCCGGGACCGGATGGGTTCAATTTTCTTTTTATTAAAAAGTTTTGGGGAGTGTTTGAAGAAGACTTTTATGCAGTTTTTTCAGATTTTTTTGAGGACGGTAAGATCAATATAGGTTGTAACTCTTCGTTTATCACGTTGATTCCTAAAAAGAAGGATCCTTTGTCTTTAAACGACTACCGGCCTATTAGTTTGGTGGGAGTTATTGCTAAGGTTATTTCCAAGCTGTTGGCGAATAGGATGAAAGTGGTGTTGGACTCGGTTATTTCGGATCAACAGTCGGCGTTTATTCGTGGTAGGTCTATCATAGATGGGCCGCTGGTGATTAATGAAGTTGTTTCGTGGTGTAAGTTAAAGAAGAAGAAGTGCTTTCTCTTGAAAATAGACTTTGAGAAAGCGTATGATAACGTGAATTGGGATTTTGTGATTTCTATTCTTCACCAAATGAATTTCCCGGATAGATGGTGTCAGTGGGTTAGAGGTCTTCTTTCTTCAGCTCGGTCCGCGGTGTTGGTCAATGGGAGTCCGACTTACGAGTTTAAATGTTCTAAAGGAATGAGACAAGGTGATCCTAGTTCTCCTTTTTTGTTTCTCGTTGTTATGGAGGCGCTTTCGTGTATGATTCGTGCGGTGTGCGATGAAGGTTTATTTTGTGGAATCAAACTTCCTAACAATGGGCCGGTTCTTTCTCATTTGTTTTATGCGGACGATGCCATGATTTTGGGGGAGTGGTCTATTGATAATATTAAGTGTGTTATTAGAGTGTTGAGGTGTTTTTATTTATGTTCCGGGTTGAAAATTAACGTGGCTAAATCGTCTTTGTTTGGTGTGGGTGTGGAGGATGAAGAGATAGGGTGCATGGCGAACGTTATTGGGTGTAGGAAAGGTGAGTTTCCGTTTGAGTATTTAGGGCTCAAAGTTGGGGCGAATATGAATCGGATTGTTAGTTGGAATCCTGTGGTGGAGATTATTCATAATAGGTTGGATTCTTGGAAGGTGAAAACTTTATCGATTGGAGGTAGGGTTACGCTTATTAAGTCGGTTCTTTCGAGTTTACCGGTGTATTATATGTCTCTCTATGTTGTTCCTAAAGCGGTTATTAAGAAGATCGATTCGTTGTATAAGAAGTTTCTTTGGGGAGGCTCGGTGGAGTCTAAGAAAATTCATTGGGTTGCGTGGGAGAGAGTTGCGGTGCCGATAAAGGAAGGGGGTCTTGGTATTTGTAGTACTGGTGTTTCCAGTGTTGCTTTGATAAGTAAGTGGCTGTGGAGGTATAAGAGTGAAAATGGTCTTTGGAAGAGGGTTATTTGCGCTATTCATAGGTCGTCGGTTGGGTGGGGTGGGTTACCAATTGGTAGGTTGGGTAATGGGGTGTGGGCTAATATAGCTAAACAGGTGAATAAGCTTTCAGTCGGAAATGTTCCTTTTCGGAATTTCTTTAAGGGAGAAGTTCGTTCGGGGGATACGATTCAATTTTGGTTGGATCCTTGGATGACGTCAGTGCCCTTAAAGGACGTATATTGTAATGCTTTTAAATTTGAAAGGTTCAAAAATTGTTTGGTTTCGGATCGGGTTTTTAAAGGGCCGAATGGTTTGGTGTTTGATTGGAGTTGGATAGATGGTGAGAGGAATTCGATAGTGTTGGATGAAATTGGCAGTATGGAAGCTTCTATTACACCGATGGTGTTTCCGGATGGAGAGGATTATTGGAGGTGGGTCGGTGGTGGGTCTAGTGGTTTTTCTGTCGGAACAGTTAAAAATCTTATTCGGGCCCAGAGTGGTTTCTGTGGCTCGGGGTCGTTTCGGTGGTGTAGATGGGTTCCGGTTAGATGTAATATTTTCGCTTGGAGAGCTGTTTTGGGTAAAATTCCGACTGTTGACGCGTTATCGTATAGGAAGATTTCGGTGGGGCGCTTGAATTGTGTTTTATGCGAGTCTGGTGACGAGTCAGTTGAGCATATGTTCACGTCTTGTTATGTGGCTTCGATTATTTGGCAAGCTATTGCGTCATGGTGTGGTATTAATAATTTTTTTGCCTTCTCCATGGAGGATCTGATGGAGGTGCATAATTATGTTGGGCTTAAAGGATATGCTAAATCTGCTTTTCAAGGTATTGTGATTGTCAGCTGTTGGCGAATATGGAAAGCTAGGAATGATTGTGTTTTTGACCGTAAAATTGTTAGGGTGGGTGATTTAATTAGTGAGATTAAATCCCTAAGTTTTTTCTGGTTTTCTAATAGGTTTGATAAGTATTCCCTGTCTTGGGATTCGTGGTGTCGGTTTACGTTTATGTAATTGGTGTTTGTGGGTGGTTTTGCCTTTTTTTGGGCTGTGTTAATAGAAATTTTCTTGTCAAAAAAAAAAAAAAATCAAAGGTTGTGTCGGCGGTTGTAGGGAAAAAGCAAAAGGAAAGAAAAGTAAATAAGATTCAAATGTATTGCAATTTGGTCTCGGTTAAATCAGGTGGTCAGGTTAAGACCAAACATAGATAAAGGGTGGATTTTTCACCTATCTAAAAGTTATTATAACTCATTTAGTTAATAAACGAATTCGAGTGATGTGCAAAATAAATAAAGACAACCAAATGAAGTAAATAATAATGATGAAGATCCGAATAATAAGATAAAAAAAATTAAATGGACTGGGTTTTCGAGTTCAAAAATTGACAATGTCACACGTAACATGAATTCCAATTATAGAAATGCTATTTATACTAGAGTGATGCACTTTGGCACGTTTAAAATAACTTTATGACAATATGAACGATTTGTTGAAGTTAGTTTCGGTCCAAGCATTTCATTAAAAAGTTTGTGTGCACAAAAAAATATAGTTTTAACACGATTAGCATTGAACTATACATACCATTTAAACAAGAAAATTGCACAATGTTATCTAGTTATCAAACTAACATTGTGCCTTTTTTGATGAACGAATATGTCGTTCGATTATATTAGAATTGCTATATATCTCTCATAATTTTCTTTTATTAGAAAAATAAGATAAAACTGAAAGATCATGTGAGATTTATATCCCACAATCACGTGATGTATGGTAAATTTTTAAATATTCAAAAACCTTTTTGGATAGGATGATAATTAAAACCGTTCCAATTAATAATATTAATTTTAGTTTTGACTTGGATCGGGGAATAAGAAAAAAAACGAGCGTAATTTTTGTGGGACAGTTTCTCTTTCTCTCTCTCTTTTTTTTTATTTGCGGTCTCTTGTAAGAGCATTAGCATTCTATCCTTTATTGTAAGAGGTGTTTTTATGATGTAAAGAGTGGTTTAGGATAGGTTGTTGTGAGAGGATAAGAGAGAAAGTGTAGTGATTTATCTGTATATTTGAAAAATTCATGTTTAGCCCCTTATAATTTTTTTTAATACTGTTTGAAATTGGTTGTGAGTGGATGAGAGATAAAATATAATAATAAATGTATAAAAAATATTATTTAATTAGAAAATAGAGAGAAAATGTAGTAATTTTTAGTGTAATTTTAGATTTAGAGATAGAGAAAGAGATGTGAATGCTCTAACACAACCAATTCACATATTAATTCAGATTTTGGGACTCTAATTGATTGCCTTCAATCATAGTTGTTTAGTAGATTATCCCAAGATTAAAATTCGTGTAACCCAGGCAACTATGGCTAAATTGATAATCAAGGAAAGTGAATTCAAACACGATCTAGTAAATAATCCAGTCTATATTCTTCTTCAATCTCTTTTCTACCCTATTATCTAACAATGTTGATTACCAGTTTTTTAATCATGGTTGAATATGTGAAAGAGATGGCATCCAACTTAAAAAAAATGAACAAGTTTCAAGGCATTGATTTTCTTTGTTGGCAGAAAAAATATGCATTTTCCGTTAACGACAATGAAGGTGGTGTGTGTTATCTACTCCTATGCCTTAAATTGATGAAGATATTCCACTGGAACAAATCATGAAGAAGTGCAGATAGCATGTCTGGGTCAATTTTTGATATCTATCGAAATGTGGGAAGTGCTAAAGAATTAAGGAATGCTCTTGAATCAAAGTATATTGCTGAAGATTCTTCTTCTAAAAAGTTTCTAGTAAGTGATTTTAATAATTGTAAGATGGTAGATTAATGATCCATTATGGAACAATGTAGTGAACTTGTTCGTGCACTTGGTCAATTTACACAACACAAAATGAATATGGATGAGTCTATTGATGTGTCTAGTGTTATTTATGAATTACCACCTTCACGTAAAGATTACAAACCACTTTAAAACATCAGAACGAGGCATTGCCCATGGTTTAGTTGTGTAGTTATTTGCGTTTGGAAGAATCTCTTCGAGAGCAAGAATATGGCAAAGGTAAAGGAAAATATGAATCTCGACAACCAATAAAGACAAGGAGGCTGCAAATTTGATTGTCCTACTAACATGCCTAGTTCATCTAGTTGACCAATAGAGATAAACCTTCTCTTCAACTATGGAATAACCCTAACATTCTTCAAGTTCCAAATGGTTCCCAATGGAGTTACCAAATTAACGCCCCCGTGCACGTAACATCAAGAACAAAATCATTAGAAATAAACATCTTCCCAAAGTTACCAACCTTTAGATTCACCATTGTCTCCTTGTTGTGCCTAGCAAGAAACAAGATCCTGAATCCGTGACCCAAGAGTCTACCATAATATCAACGGTACAAAATTGCCTCGTCATCACTAACATTTTCATTAACCTATTTAATAGTGTTCACCTCAGCAACATTTTCATGTTTTCTATTTGGACACTCACTCTTGATGTGTCCAACTTCAATACACCTCTAGCACTTCACATTCTTTCGATCTCTAAACGAACTCCCCCACTACTCATGTTATTTTTGCCTCCCCTACCATCATAAAACATATCAGAACTCGTGCTTTTTTGACGAACATCTTCACCCAACACAATGTCTTGTACCCCCTCAAATGTCAAACCATCGGCCACCGTAGAACTAGTAATAGCAGTTACAGTTCCAGACTAACTCTCAGGCAGAGAAGATAGCAGTATCACAGCTTGAAAGACAAACTTGTCAACGCACCAATCATGATCACACCCGATTGGACCCTTCCATTCTAGATCATTTGCGATGCAAGTGACTTTGCAGTTGGAGCCGTACTCGGACAACGCAAAGAAAAACATTTTTACCCAATTTACTATGCTAGTAAAACTCTTAATGATGCACAAGAAAATTACACCACAACAGAAAAAGAGTTATTAGTAGTAGTCTTTTTCTTTGAAAAATTTAGATCCTACCTAGTTCCCTCCAAAACCATAGTTTACACCTATTATACCGCCATACGATACCTCTTCAACAAGCAAGATGCAAAACCCAGACTTATCAGATGGATTCTACTACTCCAAGAATATGACATTGAAGTTAAGGACACGAAAGAAGCAGAGAATGTAGCCGCAGACCATCTTTCACGCTTAGAATGCCCAGCTTCAGAAGCACATCACAAGGAAATTACCGATGATAATTTTCCACACGAAATTCTTATGCATATCCAAGCATCAATGAAAGAGGATGATATAAGTCCTTGGTTTGCCGATTTTGCGAATTATCTAGCTTGTGGAATCCTAAGAAAAGGGCTAACTTATCAGCAACAGAAGAAATTCTTCTCCGACCTTAAGTTCTACTACTGGGATAGGTGCCGATCATGTTGTTCGTAGGTGTATATCAAGAAATGAAGCTTACATATTCTCAAACACTGCCATGAAGTACCAAATGGCGGACACCACAGTACCGCCACCACGGTCAGAAAAGTGTTTGATGCAGGATTCTTCTGGCCAACCATATATAAAAACACACATGCTTTGATCCAAGCATGCGATGCTTGTCAAAGAGCTGGGAACATCTCAGCCAAGAATGAGATGGCTCAAAAAGGCATTCAGAATTGTGAATTCTTTGATGTATGGGGAATAGATTTCATAGGCCTATTTCCTAACTTATTCGGAAATAAGTACATCCTTGTAGCATTTTACTACGTATCTAAATGGGTAGAAGCACAAGCTCTTCCCACTAATGATGCTCGAGTAGTTGTACGATTTATGAAAAAGTTATTTTCACGATTCGGTACACTAAAAGCCCTAATCAGCAACATGCATACTCACTTTTGCAATACCTTGATGGAAAAAGTCTTAGCACGATACGAAGTTCACCACCGTTTGGCACACCCTATCACCCTCAGACCAGTGGATAAGTGGATGTTTCGAATCGGGGAATAAAGAGAATCCTCGAAAGAACTATAGGGATGAATCACAAGAATTGGGTAGAAAAATTAGATGACGCTTTGTGGGCTCTCAGGACAGCCTACAAAAACCCCATAGGAACAACACCTTTCAAACTTGTTTATGGGAAAGCATGCCATCTACCCGTAAAACTAAAGCACAAAGCTTATTGGGCTCTTAGAGCAGCGAACTTTGATCTAATGTCCGCCGGTAAAAACCAGGAAGATCAAATTCACGAGCTAGAATAACTAAAAGCACTGCGCTATGAAAAATCCTGGTCTTACAAAGAAAAGACTAAACGATTACATGACCCCCATTAAAAAGGAAACAAGAAATTTCAAGTTGGCGATCGTGTACTGTTATATAACATACCTTTACGTCTTTTCCCAGGAAAGCTGAAGTCACGTTGGACAGGTCTATACATAGTTGAATAAGTTTTTGATTATGGGACAGTCGAGATTTCAAATTCTGACGGCCACAAGTTCAAAGTTAATGGACACCGATTAAAGCCGTACATCGATGAACCATTCGAGGCTGTCTCGGAGGTCGTAATCCTCCACCAAAACCAATGAACATACTGGAAATAAGGTCTAGCCAAGACTCTCATTAAACCAGACATTGTATATATGTTCATTTGTTAAAGAAAATTATTTGTCTCAAAATACGGGGGCGTGCCTCAGTAGGCACGGTCCCGTACCACAAAGTGCGGGCAGAAATCTTCGCTGCAAAAATCTCAGTCATAAGGTTCGTAACAGTATTGTCAGACCCAAAGCACGGGGCCGTGTTCCTAGAAGCACGGTGCCGTGCCTGTCAATTGTTTGGCTATAAGTTGCACCTCTTGCCAAGGTATTTCTTGCACCAAACCAAACAAAACTCTCACCCCTAAGAAATTAAAATGCCAACTGAGATGAGCAATGAAATCCCCGTTCCTCACCAACCGAGAAACGAGACCCGGCACATTTCTAAAACCGAGCTACTCATCAAACTTCAAGTGCTAGTAAAATAACTCACCGAATGAATCTCCTTGCAGAGATGCGCCTCATACAACTCACCGAGTCGGTGGAAAACATGAAAATGTAACTACGAGACATCAATGAATAACTTCAGTTTCAAGTCCTTCGTTTCACTTACTTTCCTCCACCTAGGCCGTTCGATGGAGGAGATCCGTTCAGTGGAATTTAGAGGCATTCCTCTTTATCTTTCATGTGTAATCAAGTGCAATAGGCACAAAGTTTAGAACTTTCGGTCTTAAACCAATTTAATTTCATGTCCTAGGAAAATCGGGCTTATCCCAAATCTATGTTTAGGACCTTCTTATTGATGAAAAGTAATTTTAAGACGTTCAAAATGCTTAATTAACATCTTAAACATCGTTCCAAAAATTCCTGTTCTCGCGTTTTGCTGAAAAATAAAAGATAAAATCACAGTGACAACAGCATGGGACGTGCCTCATCTTACACGTGGCCGTGGTCACCCTAGAATCTTCGACATGATACGCACTGACTCCGTACAATTCTCTAAATCAGAAACATTTATTCTCTCAAAAACACGGGGCCGCTTCACCAAGCATGGGGCCGTGCTCGACGTTCCAGTCTCTATATATTGCATGCCATCTTCACTATTCCATTCATAACAAATTAAAATTTTCTGAAATGGAAAACAAAACAATGGAGTGGAAACCAGTAAGGAAATTCAAAAATGAGGAGTCTTCCTCACACCTTGAGGAAGAAATCATAAGACTTAAGGCATAATAAGAGACCAAGTAGAGAGTAACATCCAAACATAAGCTCGCTTGATCAAGTTGACGAACAAGGTTGAACTGCTAAGGTTCGAGAACTTCCACGTTGTTGAGAACAACAACAAATATGTGGACTACAACCTCAATTTCCTTAACCGAGAAATCGGAAAGCTTGACAAAAAGCTTTCTGAGCTCTTGGAAGCCAAAAGAGCCCCACCACACATTCAAGATCTATTCGGGAATGATGGTCATTAGTAGGATAAGCCTTGTCTTGTTTTCTTAGGAATTTTTCTCGTTTAAGCTAGTTTCATGTTTCTCGGTTCATGTTGTTTAATTTTCTTTGTAGTGTTTAGAAGTTAATGAAATTTATTAGGACTTTGTGTTTTTAACCTTAATCCTCAAATAAATCAGCTAAAAAGAAACCAGCTCGTTAAACAAACAATTAAAACAAAAAGGAACCTGAGTGTTACACGCAGCACGGGGCATGGCCCCAACCTTCAGTTAAGTTACGTATTTTTAATTAAAACAACAACTTCCACATAACATAACCCTAAAAACATACTCCGCCTCTATCCGAAAACCTGCGAACCAACCCCAAAAAATTCCAATCCTTGCTTCAAACCTTTAATTTCCAATAAAAGGTATGTCAATTTGATAATTATATGAGTCTAATTCACCATTCTAGGTCTACATTGGACCCCAAATCCGAATTTTTTGATGAATCGGGTCAAAACCTAAAAATTAGAATGGTCAATCCTTTAAGTTTAAGGTCTTGAATTGATAAATAGGTTTGACTAGATTGAAACTTAGGCTTGAAAGAGGGTGTTAAGGAAAATCAGCCGGGTTCGGGTTTTGGCGGATCCATACCATAAAAATCAAACCTGTATGATATTCTTTAAGAACCAGGTAGAATCGCGAGTTTGAATCTTGACATTTTAGGAATAAAAACACGGGTCATGTTTGTGCAAAACACACCTCATGGTCAACTGTAGAATGGCCTATAATCTTGACATCTTCGGTTCCTCTCTCATCAAGGACTTTGCCGCCGACGCCTCCTCCAATCACGGGAGCACCACGGGCTGCTGCTGCTGGAAACAAGACGCAACTACCAATCTTCCAGAGCTCGAAAACCACTGCTGCCACCTCGATGGTTAATACTAACAATGATGTTTCATATATGTTTTTGCAGGTTAAAGAATACATGGAGCAACAGAACAAGACTAACCAAAGGATCCTTCGAGAGATTGAAGATCTCAAGAAGACTAAGAGGCCCGCGGAGGATCATACTCCCTTGGTGCCAAGGATGCTGGATTTCACCACTCCAGGATCCTTGGCTTAGTTCACGCAAGGATCATCTATCCTCCAACAGGGATCCATGGGTCTACAAACTCAAGGATCCTCGATCTTTCAGCAAGGATCCTCAATTCATAACCCAGGATCGATGGGTCCGCAGAAACAAGGATCCTCATTCTTTCAGCAAGGATCCTCAATTCATAACCCAGGATCGATGGGTCCGCAGAAACAAGGATCCTCACTCTTTCAGCAAGAATCCTCAATTCATAATCCATGATCGATGGGTTCGCAGATTCAAGGATCCTCTATGTTCCAGAGAAGATCATCGATCCTTCAACCAGGATCCTCTGGGGTATATCACCAAGGATCCTATAATTCCCAGCCTCAAGGATCCTTCTACCAGGATCAAGGATCCTTAGGAGTTCAACATCAACGATCTTCTGAGGTCCATGAAGGAGATATAATTCCCATACAAACCATAGCTTATGGTGGACCCACTCATGTAGCAGACGCCTCGTATCACAGCTATTGTTCTGGAATGCCAACCTTCACACAACAAGGAGGTAACATGCATGATCCTATATCCTTAAATGCTAACCGTGGTTCCATGCAGGATGCACGTGTCAACCAATCCATGGCTAAGGAACTGCAGAAACTTAAGGATATGATATCCAGCGTACCAGGGGTGATCCGTCCAATCCCTGAGATACCAGAAGGAAGTCACAAATTGTCCAGATTTGCTCCACCAATCTGTGACGCGGAAATCCCAAAACTCTTTCAAACCCCCAACATGAAAGTGTATGACGGGACCACTGATCCTGAAGAGCAAGTAGCTCAATACAGAGAAAGGATGGAAATCAACCCAATTCCTGAGAGGCTCAAGGAGGCTTGTCTATGCAAATGCTTTGGAGCCACAATATCAGGATCTGCTCTGAAATGGCTGCTAAGTCTTCCTCCCTTTTCTATTACTTCTTTCTCACACTTAGTTAACTTATTCAACAGTCAATTTTCCTGTAGTAGGAAATTTGAGAAGTTAACTAGTGATCTATGCCGAGTTATCCAACCTAGTGATGAATCCCTTAGGGATTTTGTTACAAGGTTTGGTAGGGAAGCCCTAGAAATCCCCAGTCTTGACATGGCTACTGCTGTTGAAGCATTCAAGATGGGACTTCAGAGGGGTTCCCCCTTTCATGATGATCATGTGATGACTCCTTGTAGGTCTTTAGATGAAGTAAGGAATAGAGCACTAAGGTTCATACGATTGGAAGACGACAAAAGGATCCCTGAACGATTGGGGGCTCAGACGAAGCAAGAATCCCCTGACAAGAATAAAGGATCCTCATATAGAAACAACAATTCGAAGCCATACTCCAAATTCAACAATCAAAACGTTCGAGCAGTTGAAGAAGGAGATGATGATAAAGATTATCCCAGAATTTCAGAATATTGCTTCTCCGTAGATACCCATGGCTTGATTTGTGCCATGAAGGATCTAGGGGAGAAGGCAAGGTGGCCCCGAAAGAACGAGAAGTCTACCTCCTTCAGAGACAAGTCCAAATGGTGTGCTTTCCATGAGGATTTTGGCCACATGACGGAGGATTGTATTGGCTTAAGGAGGGAAATTGGATACCTCCTGAGCAAGGGCCACTTCAAAGAGCTATTGAGAAGAAAAAAGTCCAGGATCCAGGATCCTGAAGAGGTTCCTCAAAAAGCAACTCTGCCCCCACCAGATGCTCAAGTGATCAACTTCATCTCCGGAGGCTCAGACATATGCGGCACTTCCTTCTCCACGGCTAAGAGACTAGCTAAGGAGACCAAGTTGGATAATGGGGAACGACCGGTTATATCCACCACTTGAC
>NW_027504107.1:0-23787 GCF_021521415.1 Bidens hawaiensis | reverse complement strand
CAAACAAAGTTTAGGGCATCTAACACATGATTTAAAATCATTAAGAATGAGATTATATGAAAATTCACCCTCATTAACCATGTCATGATTTCTCAAAATTTGGTTTTAATGGATGAATTTTATATGTCTTATTTGTCTTTTGTTAAATTTTTATTTGCATGATAACAAAAGTTGTGAATGTGTATAGTATAATCTAGTTCTAACTTATAAATGTTTCTATCCAATTATGAATAACAAATAATATGAGAGTTTATGGTAAGAGTGACTTCATGTTGGCTATGCAAACCTCACAACTGTCATAATGTAGCTTAAGTATTGATACTGAATTCTGAATAATCTCCAGATTTTATAAGGTATCATAAAGCGTACCTAAAAGACAGTTAATTATGGTTTTAACACCTTAACATTTTAATTTGTCACTAACCCTCATGTTAGTTATTTGTTGGATTTTGGTAAGAAAACGTAATTTTGGTAAGAAAACGTATAGAGCTAGACTCAACCTATCATGTGTTAGTTGGAATATTAGAATTAGCAGATTTAAATATCATGAGTATGTAACTACCTATTTTATTCAGTTGTTCTTTCTAATTATGAATAGTCTCGTTGCTTATGCCTAGTATAATGGCTTATATTGGTAGTGAGGCTTCTCTTTAAAGAACTTAAAGCTGAAAGTAATATTTGTATTTTGTCCATGAACCTTAGTATTATCCTCTTTTAGGTTTTATTTAATGGAAGTGAGTTGAATAACATCTTACTTTGTAGTATCATACATTTCTTTTCTTGTACATTTATCGTGGATCAACACACTCATTTTCCTTTGGTACTTTGAGTGTTAGAGTTGATTATTAAGACATCAAATTGTACTATTGAAAATTTTAGTATATAATGTACCGGAAAATTGTACTTATTTTTATGTGTTAGCCCTTAATTTTATGGGTCATGATAATGTATATTATGATGTATTCCGTAATACAGTTTCACCTTATAGTTAGAATTTAGAAGGAATATACGCATCTTAAGAGTTATTATGTTTTAAATCTAGAATAACTCTATTTGATAGCATGAGTTTATTGATTATCATAAGAGACATTGTGTTTGACTCATCCCATTTGTCATGCTCTAGATTTCTTCTTTATTACTATTATTAAAAGGAACAACGGGATGGTCATGTCTTGAGGGATAATAAAAAATGAGAAGAGCTAAAAGTTAATGAAACTCTTTATGAAACATAACATAATAGGTTTGAGCTTAGAGTGGATGATTTGGATGAGATGATAATTTCTAGGTAGAAAATTATAGTGAGTAATCTAATGTGATATTAAAGTAAGAAAAATTAAATATTATGATCATTAGATTAATAAAGGATCATTAATGTGAGAACTATTATATTTTATTGAATATGTGATATGTCTATTATTAACATCAAACTAATAGACTATATTAATTAAAAGTTCTACTTAAATAAAAAATAAATCACCTTTGGACAGAATTAAAATTTATTTAAGTATATGTGCAAAACAATCGTAACACATCACCTTTGGGCAGAAATGATACAACTATTTTAATTATGCACGAGTTAGTTTTGCTTGATATAAATGTAACACATCACCTTTGGACAGAAGTGATACATTTAAATCATGTTAGACTAAACTAACAAAAGCTTGTATATAGATTTGAATGATTGTTTAGATGTAACACATCACCTTTGGGCACAAGTGTATATCTAAAATTCTTTCTAGTTAAACTTTCTATGTATTGTAAAAATATATGTGTATATATATATATATATATATATATATATATATATATATATTAAGTGCTTACAAAACATTAATTAGTTAATTGCAAACCAATTGTTAGCACAGATCGAACTTAAGTTTTCTGGTTTGATGTGCTTTCGGGATTTAGCGTTTTAGGAAATTTACTATTTTTCAGAAACTATTTTAACCGTAAACACATACACATAAGTCCACAAACAGTTACGTGATAAGTTTTGATCCGAATTCTTAAAGATTATTAATTTATTTAAGATTTATTTATTTTTAAAACAAAAAATTCTTTCAAAAATATATGACAAACGTATCGTAATTTAATTTGATATATATCTATAAATAGCCCCATCAACAATCTCGTAAATTTGACTTAAGGCCTATGAGTTAACAAATATTTGTTTATTGGGGTCTACATCGTTCCCAATTAGAGAACATGCCATATTATGATAATGTCATTGAATTGTATTAAATTGTTTACAATTTTGTACAGGCTATATCAATTTCGATTTTCAATATGTAAAACTTAATTAATAACAAAATCAAAAATTAACTTAGGGTTTATTAGATTTTATTTCATGTCTTTCGGTTTAGATCCTGAGTTAATGGAAGACATGAAGAACTGATTAATCAACATCGTTCTGATACCACATGTTGATCAATTCTTCATGTATGTAATAAAAAACATGAATATTATGATAAACCTACAACTAAAACATACATGTCACAACAGAGAGAGAAGCCACGGCTGATGAGAACGATCCAGATGACATGATATTCAACTTGACCGGGTTCCCCTTTAGGATGTATATTAGTGATGGGGATTAGGGCTCTTGAGAAACCTAATAATATATGGAGAGAGAGGGTCACAAATTATTATGTGAGGTTTACGGTTATGTTGTGTGATGTTAATTAGCCTCTCCATATATTTATATACACCCAAGGGGAAACCCTTGATTAGCAAGAAAATGTAATTTGGTTCATCAACAATTACCTAGCTAATATAATTATAAGATATAATTTAATATTTCGAACTAGTTATTATATAAATGATAATGATGGTCATATATATATATATATCCATATATTTATTCTTACAAAACTATTTTTATTAATTTAAAATTTTAATACAAATTAATAACTTTGAAAACAATAAAAGAAACAATTCAAACTTAAATAACCAAACCAGCAGGTTGGGTTGACACACATAACTTGGCCGGTTTTATTTTTCGTTTTCTGAACCCGTAGCAAGAGGTTCAACCAAAAATTTTCATAAAGATCGGCCGAATCAATTATCAAACCGTGAAATGAGATGACTAGATTTTAATACTTTTAGTTATCGTAATATATTTATTGTTAAAATATTTCTTGATTATGAGAGAGTTTTAAGTGAAAAAGAAATCCACAGTCAATCAATCAAGCCCTGTATATTCCCCCGCATAGCACACTATCGGTAGGGTCAGGGGGTGAAATGTAGGCAAGTCTTTCCTCTATCCATGAGAATATAGAGGTTGCTTTCCAAGAGACACCCGACTCGTAAGCGAAAAAAAAAACCGTCTCACTAAGCAAGGGAAGCTGAATTACTTGACGCATACTCGACCTTATTTAGCTCTTTGAATCCACAGATAAAACACAAAAAACTTTATAGTGATTAAGGTGGATTTTAACAAGATCACCACCTTACACACACCTCTTGGTATAAACCAATAGCTAATCTTCACGAGTAACGTCTCACTAAGTAAGGGAAGCTGAATTACTTGACGCATACTCGACCTTTTTAGCTCATTGATGTTCAATTACTCAGTTAGTTTATGAGGATCAACGGATTTCTTGCCATACTCTTTGTTGTGTGAATTAGGGGGTACTTCTTCATAGGGATTGTTTCTCAATATCAAGCCGGATTTAACTGTCGCAGCTTATTGCGATTCGGATTAGTTTTCATGTCCTATTACGTGCTTAAAGACCAAGAAACAAGCCACTATTTCACATAGTTTCTCCGCTAAGGCTGAGTATCGTTCTATTTTTCGTGTGACAAAGGAGTCAGCATGGTTAACTCGTCTATTTTCCAAGTTCCAAACACATGGTCGATCTTGCTCCATTTCCACTTAGACGTGATTGTCAAGTTGCTATTCAGCTTGCTAAAATCATGTTTTTCATGAACATACTAAACACATTTGTGCGAGAGAAGCTTCAAGATGTTTTAATTCTCTTGTCTCATATTCACACTTCAGATCAAGTTGCGGATTTGTTTACTAAAGACTTGTTGGATTTTAACATACGTATCTCATTTCCAAGTTGGGGTAGTTCGGATTGTTAGTTTTGTTTGTATATTACTAGAGTTAGCGAAAGTTTTTCAATTAATAAGAAATTCAAAAAATTCTGCATGTTCATCATTTATATAGACTAGAAGAGTGCCTGCGCGATTCAGCGGGTATTTGAACATAGACCTTAATAATCACGTAACATTTATGGGCGTTCATGGTTCGGCACGGCGTGAAACACGACACGGTTTTAAACGGGTTCCACATAACACAAATTTGCATATGGGTCAAGTAAGGTTAAAATTAATAATGTCATAAATATGGGATTTATTTTATTTTAGAGAATAGTGTACAAACATGTAATGATTCGTCAATCTGGTTAATTTAAGGTTAAGAATTGAATTATTATGTGTTACGTTTAAAAAAATAAACGTGTTACTATTTTTTGTATTTAATTTATAAAAGTGAAAAGTTAATGATTATTAAAGTTTCTTGAATACCCCAAGTTGAGTTTTTATAATATTTGGAGGTCTTCTTTGTATCTTTGTGAGAAAAAATAGGTGGGTGTTGGATGCTTTTAACCATCTTTTTTTATAATGATTGCATATTTAGATTTTACATTCATGCTTTGTTGACTTTACATTATAAATGACAGCTCGGTATTGAATGAAATTTATATTAAAACGCTGGAAAAAAACGAGTCTGTCGCAACGTTAAGTTTCTTTTTTTATGATATAATATACTTAAAAAACGGAAGAAAATAAAAAAGTAAATAAAGTTGTTAAGTAGAGGTTAAAGATGAGAGGGTAAATTTATAACTATTTTTTAAATTAACAAAAGTTTAGTATATATGAGGAAACAATGTTGTAACTATATTTAAATAAATTGAAACACGTGGGATTTAATAATTCAATGACCCCTTTGTTCTTATTGAACGTTGTATCATGTGTTTGGTAGCTTGTAAATTACTTAATCATAAGCGTCTTAATTTGTCATCATCTCCTATATTATGTATCGTATAGATAATTATCCCTTAGGCCACCCGTAGTTGGCGTGGTCTTGGGGCGATTTTGGAAGACGTCCGGCGAGAACACCTCCCCCCCCCCCCCCCCGCCAAATTGTGGGGCGATAAGAGGGGGGCGGCAACTATTTGTCTCCACTGTTTGTTTTTAAAATAAAATAATAATATGACCGTTGAAAATGGTCAAATGTAAAAAAACAAATTTAATGTAAACAATATATATATACACACATACACCCTTCTTCTCCAAACCCATATTCATTTCATACACTACACATAACCAAATTCTTCAAAAATACAACAAAAATGAATCCTAGAAACAACCCGAACCAACCGAAACACCCATTCCCTCCTTTCGGTCAAGTCCACGGTTCGCAAAACTAACTGAACGTAAACATGCAATGGAACCCGAACTCCCTAAACCAACCGAGCCAAAATTTTTCATTTTGTTTTGCCGAGTCAAACGTAAACATGTATGCCAACGACTTCATGTCAGCGTTCGGGTCTACCCAACCGAAGCTGGAGACGGTGCTGGAGACTCAAACGGCACGGGCCTCCAGATCAAGCCAAAATCCTGCCAGTAAACACAAAAATAAAACAGCCGGGTGAGCCAATGGCGCAACATGATCCATACAAGCAATGGACCGAGGAGGAGGAAGTAGCTTTCGCAAGGGCTTGGATCGTCGTTTCTAAGGATCTCAACGTCGGTAAGTTTTTAATATTAACTATTTATATAACTTTATTCAGTGTGTATTAAAAATGCATACTAATTATGACATATAAACTTTAATTTGTAGCTAACTTTCAAGCCGCCGAGATATTTTGGAGGAAAGTTTTTGAAGCTTGGCTTTCGCTAATGGGTAAACCCGAAGACTACTGGGACAAAGAAGCGGTTCAAGCCCACTGGAAGGGCCTTAATTCGGATTGCCAAAAATTTGCCGAGATATAGAACTGCTTGTGCGGGTCCGGTTGGGGTAGCGGGCAAAATGACACCGACATCCAATCCCAAGCGTTAAGCGACTTTCGATCTCAAGGGCACACCGAAGGGCGGCTTGGGAAAGTGTTCAAGCAACTAAAATATTGGGAAAAACTAAGGCTATGCGCGAAATAGAACGGGGCACCCACCGTTCCGGTCGCTCGACGAGCTGGCTCATCATCTCGGCCCTCAAAAAAGTCGAGGACATCGTCCTCGACAAATCCGAGCACACCAAACACACCCTCCGATACTCGTAACTTTAACCTCGTTGACGAACACAACGCAGTTAATTTAGACGCCGAAGATGACCAAGTACCTGAGTTGGCTCGACCCCGCGGCAGAGCAAGAAAAATAATACAAATAAAAGGAGGATTCGTCGTCGTCACGATTCAACTCCTTGGCCAATCTAAACGAGGTGTTTGGTCGTTTCGAAACACATGCCGTGAATATGAGAAACAACATGAAAGCAACTAACAAATATCACTGAATGCTAGCCCAGACACTTCAACTAAAACAAATGAAAGAAGACTACGTATAACTCAAAGCGGGCGGGTTACACGAAGAGACCGCATTATTGCAACAACGACGAGTTCAAAAAATGCACGAATATTATGGATATTGGTTTTTATTATGTATTTTTTTAATGATTCTTTTTTAATTTTCATGTACTTTTATTTAATTATTTAATTTAATGGATTTTTATTTGTTTAGTTTAATTATTAAAAGAAAATAATAAAAAATGGTGACGTGGCACTGGAGGGGGCTACAACACCATTAGGCTAAGTGTAATGGGGCGAATTTGGAGGGCGACGAGGGCGATTTTGGGGGGGAACACCGCCCTCCCGGGCGATTTTGGAGCGAAATGGGGCGGGAGGCTTTTGTCGCCGGAGAGGGGGGGAAATTATTATTATTTTATTAATATGTGTTATATATATATATATATATATATATATATATATATATATATATATATATATTATATTACTATTTGTAGCCCCTACACTATTACATCCAAAAAACAAATTCTCACCTCTTGCTGGCTGGGTGCCACACGGCGCAAAACGCCCCAGTTTGTAGCTCCTCCACTACGCATAGTCTTACACCCTAAAAACAACTTCCTACCATTTGCTGACTGGACGATATGTGTCGCAATTCATCCAATTTGTAGGTCCTCCACTACTCATAGCCTTAGAGTATAGTTCCGGATTATGATTGTAAATATAACTGGACTCCATTTACCCACGTCTTATAGTACATATTACCAAATTTCTAGTAGTGTTAAAATTCCATCTCTTTGAAAAAAAGAAGTTAAAAAAACAGTTTTATGTGTATTCTGGCATGACCAATATCCATCGTGTGATTAAAGCCATGAAATAATATTATCACTGTGTCCCCACAACGACCTACCAAAACGTGAATTTACAAGTACGAAATTGATAGTTCACCAAACAATATCCATTAACCGATAGTTTATTTTGACAAAAATAGAAGGAAATGGTTGGACAAGACCAAATGAACGTGCATTTTGGTCGAACTAAATTAATAGTATGGTCAGTTTTTTCATCATTAGACATTCTTCACTGCCTTTACACTTATGGCACTAAGGCAGTAGTATTATGTTCTAACACGTTTATGTTGAGGTAAGATAAATAAAAGTTGATAACATTTCATTAAGCTCTCATATATGCAAAGAATGCAAATTAAGGATTTATTTAAGTTTTAGCATGACTAGCCCAATCCTTTGAAGGCCTTAAAAGAAATAAGAGTTCATGGTATTTTTGGAATTTTACTCTTACAAGACAAAACAACTAACCATGTATATATTTATCTTTTCAAATAACTGGCCTAAAATCTAAATTAAAGACCCTATCAAACTTTTTTTTTTTGGGGGGGGGGGGGGGGGGGGGGGGGGGGGGCTTTATTAAAGCTTCAAAACATTTTATAAAATAAAATTAAGATTTTCAAACATGTTTGATTAATTGACTGATTGATACCTCAAGTCATGCTTCAAAACAGAAAAATAAAATACATAGAAGAACATCAAACCTTCATTAACACAATTCTACATTATTTGTAATAATAATATATAATATGAGCAGCTTTCCGGTGTTAACATTCTAAATCAAGCTTTATCATTTGGGTGATTATGCTTTACGCAACCCATGATCCTGTCAAGAAAACACGTCGGTTACTTTCTCAAATATCGTGGTACGTAAATTGAATTGAAAAAACTATGTACTCGAAAATTGCTTAACTTAAAACCCCATTGTTCATCATAAGCGCGTAGGAAACATCGTTTCCGAAACGCTTCCAACCAAATTGGTTTGTGGGGGAAAATGCTCGCTAAAAGTATTTTCCAACACATTTTTCATTCATTTTCAATCGCATTCGTTACAAAAATACGTTGTTGAAAGTTTTTGACGTATTTCCAACAAAAATAATTATTCTTTTTTTTATTTAAATACTTACCTACGTATTTTCGGTGGAGATTAATGCAGTAATTAAGGGCTGATGAACAATGCACCAGATCTGGTCATATAGTTGTTTAATATATGTATTTGTCATGATATGATCTTTTCTTGAAATGAATTAAACTAAAATGACATCACACAATTTGTTACTGAAATACCAATTTTGAAAATTGATCACAGTTTTTATGTTAGTTATTGTCGAAACAATGGAACTTTATATACTCATAAGATGAAATTAGTTTTCTTGTATCTATTATCATTATAATTATACGTATTTAAATAAAAAGTAGAAAGCAATAAAATCAGAAGAAAAGTTGCAATAAAATTGTCATTGCAATTAACATGAAAGCTCGTTAATCAGTTTTCGTGTTTTGGAACCTAGAAAAAAGGAATATCATATCGACAATGTTTTGCTGTCACCATCAATAGATTAAGAAAGGCTATGCAAATGTGTGCACGGTTCGGTTCGGTTCAGAGATATTAACTGAATTAACCAAGCAACTTTCGTTTAATCGGCTCATTTTATTCAGCTATGTTTTTCGGTTCGGTCAATCACCAAATATCACACTTTGGCTAAAATTTGTATCTGAAAATACATAAAATGATGTAAATATATGAAACAGAAAATAAATAAAATAGAGGTATAAATGAGTATGCACAAGTTTCAACATTTATATTCTTTATATCTTCTTACATTAAACACCATTTTGTTTACTAATGTATGTTTTTATGATTCAGTTATTTTCCAATATTCAACATTTTGTTCAAATATGGTTAATAGTTAAGAAAGCTAATGTTATTCTCATGGGTTTTGACATTTTAAGAGATTATATTCTTCTAAGCATAAGTTAGCATGCATATATACCTCATCAAGGTTAGCTTGGTGATGGTTGTTCTCCAACTTTAACCCAAATTGTATCTGAGGGAAATGCGCCCACTGCATGTATACATAATAATGTCCCAAATTGAATTCATTTAGTACTTTACATTCACTCTCCAAACCAACAATCATGTCAAATACTCCGTAGTATATAAAGCAATCAAAGCTAAACAATGCTTTTTTTTTAAATAGCATATAGAAAATGTTTTTTTATCAATTTGAACAAAGCTAAACAATGACTATATGATATAAATATAAAGTAGTAAATATTTGGGCACTTTTATTTAATATATACGTTTGATTCATTATGACATCAAAATATTACTTGAATATATATGATATATATAAATAAGGCTTGCTTACATTTTTGGCGGCTGTGCTAAAAGCTTCCTTGTGGCAGATATCTGGATTTCTAGCTTTGATCCTTTTAATCTCCTCTCTGTATTTAATTATAGTCATATTTCATCTTCATCAGAGTCAGACAAATATTTAGAAGACTATTGTATCAGTATATCTTCATAACTTGCTATGTCTATTTTTAAAATTTCACGTACATATAATCTTAACAATTTCAGGAAAAATTATCTATATAACGAATCATGATCCTTACCTTATGAATAGATTATACATAGACGGAATGCGTTGTCTCTTCTCCGGAGCTTAAACGAATGAATAATATTTTTAGATAAATAAAAAAAATCTTGACGGTGAATGTGTATGTAGTGAGATCATATGAAAAATGGAAAGCAAGAAATAAACTAACGACGATCGTTGATCTCTTGTGCATTGGTGACCGATGGCGAGCCTGGCCTTGCCCAATTGCCGTCATTTGGCACAATCTGGTTGGCTACTTGCTGAAATTAACGGAACAAAACTTACAATTAAACTCGTGTAAGTGGCATTGTCTTTAAAAGATTAATGGATTCTCATAAATTAATACTCCCTCCATCCCTCTTTAAGGGTCATTATTTGAAAAACACAAAGTTCAATATAGATTGAATGATTACTTTTTTTGCTTACCAAATAATAATAATGTCCTTAGAAATTGGGTCCATCAATATTATTAATTAATGCTAGTTGTATGTGTTTAAGGGTAAATTTGGAAATTGGCTAATAAATTTTGAAAATAAATTTATAATTGGGCAAATAAAAAAAGAAAATATAAACATTTTTATTGGGACGAAGGGAGTATTAAGTAGTACAATTAACCTCACCAGATGTGTGTTTCTTTGTTTGTTCTTTCTTATGCAACTGATTTTGGTGGTGAATATCGACTTCTCGATTAGATTTAAAGAACACACATAAATTGGTTACCAACTCGGCGTGACTGGCTCTTTACTTGATAAACAAACTCGTCGCTCGTAAAATCAATTACATGACACGAATCCTTGATATTTATACTAGACTATCCTAAATCTATTTTAACTCAACCTCATCATATAAACTTATATAATCTAACGTATAAACCTAACCAATTATAAACAAAATAATTTAGCTCAAACTTTAACACCGTCATTTTGTCAGCTTCTATCTTTCCACCACCTTGTCACATGTGAATCAGAATTATTCCAACACTTTTTTTTAAATGCTTAACCCTAATTGCTGAATAGAGTACGTTATGCCACATTCATCTTTTCTTTTTTCTTGAAAATATAAGTGAAGCTTCATTTAATACAGATCCCAAGCTATCGATATAGTAACTCATTGGTTCATTTCAAAACCGGCCATTAATATGTTGAGAGTAATAACGATTAACTTCATAATACATTTAAGTATGTATGTACATGTTTTTAGTATGATACATAAGATGGTAATCATTTATGCATTTCTCTCCAACTAATTCTGACCATCTTGTATGCACTATGTACAAATGTATTATGTTGTTACTTCGTCCGTTACATAATACTGGTTATGTAACTTATGACGGGAACTAACCACAAAACCTATAGGCCGAAGAAGTATATACTGTCAATCTGTAACACATATCTCAATTACTGCCTAAGAAGATTATATGGTATTCACCTGGTGATTAGAAGAAGATGAATCTTGAAAACTCGAAGTTGAACCCGTAAGAGATTGATGATAAACAGCAGTCATGCCCACATTCACAGGCCATAAACTGGAGCAGTTTTCACATCTAACTGTAACTGTATCAAACAAGCTGTTGCATGGAACACTCACCTGAAGCCAATTTTTTTTCTCCCAGTTCAGAAATTGACAAAAATTCATATTTTCTTGGCATATGTAATTTGTAAAGATAAAAAACTAGGGTATTGGCCCTAAGAAGATAAATTCAAAGACCAATACCACTAAATATTATTTGATTGGAAAATTATTGCTTTAGATATGTTTATATAAATCAATACAAAATCATATACAAGTAAAATCATCTTCTAATATAGAAGATTATCTATTAGTAACATTTTTTTTGTTCTGAAACTAGATACTGGCTTAAAACCCTTCTTGATTGCAAAAAAGAAGAAACCTTTACACATTTTGGCATATATAATTTTGAGATAAGTTAACCAATATAGAAATACTTGATGACATGCAACCAGTCTTTATTTCTCTGTTTATACATTAGTACATGCTTGTATACTTTCTCTGATTACAAGAGTTTGTTTTATGATTTTTATTCAAATAACCCTTGGCCCCTCAAGAAAGAAATGATAATCAATTACGAAATTTTATCCCCCTTTATGTAAATTTTGTTGGTCCACAGCAAGTTCACGCGTAAATCAAATGAATCTCATCATAATTTTCGTTTCAACTCGTCGTTCATGTACTAGCCATAGAATAACTCTCTCTACACATAATATTATATGTACTAGACATAGAAAATCTCTCTACACATAATACTTAGGAAGGAACACACACACACAAAGATATAGAGAGAGAAGAAGAGATAAAGAGGTACAGCAAGGACAATATTGCAGAAGTTGCAATGGATGTAACAAAGTTGCTCAGAAGCTGCTTGTGGTACATATGTGCAGGTGCTATTGCTTGACATCTCTCTGATCACCACAAAGAGAATTATGTGTGTGTGTGTGTTATATGTGTTATCTTGCTTTCAAATTAGGGCATGCTATTCGCTTACTATATATACACAGATCAAGAAGCATTGGTACACATAATTATTAGCAACGAAATTAATCATATATGTGTACTTAATTAGTCAATGTGCATATTGTGTCTGTTGATCAGTTCTTCATAAAAATAATAGAAAACATGATAAATATTAAACCTATGTGTTAGGGCACAGATATTTTATGCTGGGGATACGTTATTCTTACATGATTTATGGATCAGTTATCCTTAATATATGTTCCAGTTTGTGTCAGGATCAAGGATTCTCAATACTTATTATTTACTAACGGTTGTTCTCTTTGTATAGTGTTATATTAACATGTCTAGCGGCTGCAAACGGCTATAGTGGATTAGTTGCGTAAAAATAGGTGTTTTGGATAAAAATCAGCTAAGGATAATGTATCCAAATCTGTCAAGTGAGGTATAGTGCTAAGACGATAGGAACGAATGTATAACCGAAATCTTGGTAACACAACGAATTGATCACGAGGGAAAAACCCTTGATTACGATAATCTTCCTTCGGTCAAAACTTAACAAGTTAATCTTTGGTCGAATCACTTCGGTCAAGAATTAACAAGGTAACCTTTGGTCGGATAGTACGTGATTATGGTAATCTCCGGCACAAGAAACCCCGGACGGTGAAAACTATCACCGTCAAGTTTATTGATGGTAAAAGGTGATTACAAGTGTTGTGGAGTTGATGATCGAGATTACAAAGAAAACTAGTGAATAGAGAGAGTTAATTGCTTCTGCTCTAGTGTGTGTGATAATACATGTGTTTTTCTACTCGATCATAACTCGATTATATAAGAAAATACAAATAACAATATTTCCTAATAATCCGGAAGTCTTCCACTAGCCACTCCCATGACTTTGACCACGTGCCATAGCCGTTCAGTAGCGAATTAAGTGGAGGACCAGGTCTAGGAACCGTTGCGCTTATTCAAACATCAATCTTTATACGAAATCATCCATTAACAGCTACGTTGAATTAGGATCCTGGATCCATACTCCAGCTAGAGAATACTCCATGAGGATAATTGATGCAAATATGTATTAAAGTTGCCACACCGTCTAACACATCACCATACTAAATGCAATCATTAGTAAACAAATAATACCGAGGATCTTTGATCCTTTATAACCTGATACATATCTCAAGGATAACCTATCCATAAGATAGTTAAGGATTAAGAATCCTCAGCATAAAGTTCATGCCCTAACAATTGCCCCCAAAATGGCGGGTGACAGTGGAATACAACTGTCATTTTAAAATTCAATATTACTGCGAAAACTGATAGATAGGACGGTTTTGCCAGAATATTTACCATTTAGCCCCCAAGGTTAATTATAACCGTCTATATATGCTGCCCTATATCTTTGATTATAAACACACCTTCATCTGACGCATCAGGTACTCTTCTTACCTTTCTTTCTTATTTTCTTTAATCATGTCTACTGCTTCGTCTTCTTCTTCTTCTCCGTCTCCCTCTAAACCTTCTGAACAAATCTCCGATGGTTCTGAGATGACGGAAATGGAACCCCAATTTCTGCTAGCCAACCCGTCTGCCGAAATCTGCAAACTCACGAATCCAGAGGTCGAAGACTTTCGCACATTGTTTCCTCCGAAAACCCTATTCCGACCCTACGAATCCAGTGTCAGATGTGACGTATACTCCAAGGTTTGGGTCTGCTTTCCGACGACTCCATTTCTGATCGGCTACAAATACCCTTTTCCGTCTTTTACTCAAAGCTTCTTCGATTCTACCGGCATATCCTACATACAGGCTATGCCTATGATTTGGAGGGTTCTCAGCACTATCGAGAGAATCATCGAGGAGCAAAAGATTGACTTCGGTATTCCGGAGTTATCACATTTGTATACCCTCACTACCCACGGTCCTGCCCGCTTTATCTTCAAATCCAAGCCCCTACAACCTCACCCGTTATTAAAAGTCACTTTGAACAATTATCTGTGGAGGAATCAGTTCTGCTTTGTAAAACGTGACTCTTTACCAGGAGGAGTCGATCTACCTTCAAAATGGGTTAGAAGGGTAGGATCCTGGATCCTCAAGAAACAGTAGGATCCTTGATGCTTTAACTT
This sequence comes from Bidens hawaiensis, assembly GCF_021521415.1. Taxonomy (NCBI): domain Eukaryota; kingdom Viridiplantae; phylum Streptophyta; class Magnoliopsida; order Asterales; family Asteraceae; genus Bidens; species Bidens hawaiensis. The sequence continues at coordinate 9,217 of NW_027504107.1, read as the reverse complement.
GAATTCTGAACTTTCCTTTTTATTTGCAGTTGAAAACTTCACTTCTTTGGGTGCTACCTGGCACAGAAGAAAAGACAAAACGGTTCCTAGCACTGGATACCGAGATTAGGACCTTTCAAGCACGTTTTGTTGAAGGTTTTTGTGATATCTCCTCAAGTTCAAGCATGTCAAGTAAGTTAATTATTTTAATATAGACAAGATTAGAATAAGAGAGCTTATCTAATAACTTTTTTTCCTTTTCAGGCGCCAAGAAATCCCAGAAGTCAGCCTGTAAGTTCTCCCTTGAAGACATTGACTGTATGGTCACTTCTCCTATTGTCAAGAAGGAGGCTTCGAAGGCAGGCACTAGCTCTGAGCCTAAGACTGCAACAACCAGGGCCAAGTCCGCAGCTTCCAAGAGGAAAAGATCCTCTGATCCTGAGACCCATTATGACATTGTCCTCTCTGTAAGTATCCTGTATCTAGAAACTCTGAATTGTTGGATCCAGTATCCTTCTGATTTCGAATATTTTGTTGTGTATAGGCCATGAATGCTTTTAAAGAGCATTATGAAAAGACTATTGGCCAGATGAGTGACAAGCTGTCGGGGTTAGGGAAAGCTGTGGTTGCCAAGGATAAGGCCATGATCCAGCTCTCCAAGGAGAAGAAACAGTTGGAGGATCAGCTATCCTTAGCCGAAGCTCAACGTCAAGAGGCAGTGGAGCAGGCCACAGATGAAGCCAAAGTGTGGCCTGCCAGGTCGATATTCCAAGAACGGGTCAAGATGGTGAAGGAGGCCGGTGATCCCGCTTTCGACAAGTCAACCTGGGACGTGGAGAAGTGGAAGGCTGCTCTTGACGATCTTGGTGGTGAGGACGGCGAGGAGATGGCTGAGAACACTGAGGCTGGGGTCGGCGGCGTCAAGGAGGTGGTTGAAGCAGGCAAGGGAGATGGTGATGCTACGGTTGAAGATGCAGCTTAAGTGGGCAATGAAGGATATTAAAGACAAGGTCCGAGCCCACTTTTATTTGTGTTGATGTTTTTTTGAACAATTAATTTTGGTCTGTAATAAACAATAGTAACTAGGGTAAAGGATCCATGATCCTTAAGACAATTGGCAGGGGTGACAAAGGTGGAGGGATCCTCTGTTTGTGGGGATGAAGCCTTTGTCGCCCCTGTTTTTTAATTTTCCTGCACTTATGAACTGTTAGTAACTCTTACTTAACCCAGATGGATGGTCCATCTTTTGCATGGTGAAGTCCGGGTTAAAGATTTTGGATAAGCCCTAGCGGCTTATTATTAATATAAATCTTTTGACTATTCGCTTGTTGTTTATTTTTACAAGTTTGTTAGATATAACTTTAGCATTGTTGATAGTTTTGAAAAATAATTTTAAGTAAAAGATTTGTAGGATAAAAGATCCTTATGAAAATTGCCTATGATAGAATATCCTTAAAGAATAAATAGTAGGATAAAATATTCTTAGAAGTTGATAAAAGTTTTATAATAGTATTTTTCTTGAAGGAAAAATTTTAGGATAGAGTATCCTTAAAATAGGTAAAATTTTTAGTAATAAAATAACTTTAAGGGAATAACCTTCTAAACTGAAATATCCAAAATTATTGCAACCAATATGATACATAAGTTAATTAACAGAGATCATACCAGAAGGTCTAGATAGACCTAAGTTACAAGAACTATTGAACTCTCAATGATCATTGAAGGAATAGCTTTAGGATCCGGGATCCTTAGAATTTTGATCTTCACAAAGAACTTAGAAAATCTGTTGCAGATAATTCATAGTGTTAACTGGGATTAGACCCCATAAGCTGGGAACAAGCCCAAATAATAAACTGGGGACAAGCCCGTGCAACTGGGGACAAGCCCGTGTAATCTGGGGACAAGCCCGTGTAATCTGGGTACAAGCCCGAAACTGGGGACAAGCCCAAAACTAGGGACAAGCCCAAATACGGATGTTAACTGGGGACTCGCCCAAACCGGGATTTAGCCCAAACGTGAGATAACGTGAAAACGTTATAAACTGGTGGTATGGTACGTCTACCATAAATCATAGGATCCTCCATATAGCCGAAGACAACAAAATTGTCAGCCACTAAGCGTGTACTAGTCCCGCTGCCCCGGACTATACGTTGGATAGCGTGCGCTCCAGGTGAGAGTGTAGAAACTCTATTTATAAGAAAGGTGAAAACCTTTAAACCGTAGGGGATATGACCATCGGGGGTCATATCCAATCGTGGGCTAGGCCAAGGGAAATAAGATAATACCTCGAATGTAAAGGAGAGGTGGCCAACGTCTTGATCATTGAACATTTGAATAGATCCCTGCATTATTACTTAAAACTTGGAGAAAATAATTGTTAAGAATATATTATCCTCAAATTAACAATAAGAATTTGAAAAGGATAAGCAATCAGATAAATATTACCAATTTTGGGATCCTTGATCCTTTAAGGATAATATATCCTTTAAGGATAATAGATCCTGATCAGAAAAAATATCTCTTGAGGTGGATGGCATTCCATGCTCTTGGTAACCTGTTGCCTTCCATTGTGAGCAAATGGTATGCCCCCTTTCCTGCCTCCGACTCAATTTGATAAGGTCCTTCCCATTTGGGTGCTAACTTTCCATCAGCCGGATTAGTAGTGTTTTGAAAGGCTTTCCTCAAGACTACATCTCCTTGTTGGAATCTTCTGATCCTTATATTTTTGTTGTATGCTCCAGCTACCCTCTGTTGGTAGGCTGCCATCCTGATCTTGGCCAGGTCTCTGAGTTCTTCTATAGTATCCAAGTCTTCAAAAAGGATTTCTTCATTGGCTTCAAGATCACGGATGCTTATTCTGGCCGTAGGAACTACCATTTCGTTAGGAAGTAAAGTCTCTGAGCTGAACACCAATGAGAAAGGTGTTTGACCTGTCGCATTCTTTGCCGTTGTCCTGTCTGCCCAAAGAACATAAGGAAGTTCTTCAGCCCATTTTCCCTTCTTGGATCCTAGCTTCTTCTTTAAGTTGTTGATAATGATCTTGTTGCTAGACTCCACTTGACCATTGGCTTGAGGATGAACCGGAGTGGAAGTAATCATTTTGATGCCCCAACTGTCACAAAAGTTAGTGGTTTTATTCCCGATAAACTGGGAACCATTGTCACAAACAATTTCAGCAGGAATACCAAATCTAGTTATAATATTTCGTTTAATAAAGGATGTCACTTCCTCTCGGACCTGCACGAACGCTTCTGCCTCAATCCATTTGGAAAAGTAGTTAGTCATAGTAAGCATAAAGACCTTTCCACCGGGTGCTTTTGGCAGCTTGCCTACAATATCCATACCCCATTTCATGAAAGGCCATGAGGAGGATATAGGATATATAGGCTCCGCTGTCTGATGAAGGATGTTCGCGTGTCTTTGACAAGCATCACATTTCCTTGAATATTCCACTGCATCCTTCTTCATTGTTGGCCAGAAGTATTTAGTTCTGAGTATCCTGGAAAATAACGCTCTTCCACCTGTTTGACTGCCGCAATCTCCTTCATGAAAATCCATGAGTACTTCTTGGATCTCAGGATCCTCAATGCATCTCGGATATGGACCTGCAAGAGATTTCCTATATACCATATCATTTAACAAAATATATTGGGATACCTTGAGTTTGAAGGACTTGAGATTTTCTGTGGCTGGAATTTCTCCAGCCTGAATGTAGTTCTTGATAGAACGGATCCATGACCCTTTGTTATTCAAGGATAAAGGATCCCAGAGTACAATTTCTTTATCATTCGTTATCTCCCCAACTTCCTGTTCTCCTATTGTTGGCGAGATAATGTGGATTATTGGGATCTTCAAATCCTCAGGAATCTTCAAATATGAGGCTAAGTTTGCCAAGGCGTCTTCCCTAGCGTTTTCTTCCCTCGGCACCTGTGTAATACTAAATATTTCGAAGGATTTCGATAACTCCTTCACAACATCTAAATATTTAATTAGTTTCTCACCTTTAACAGCATACGAGCCATTAAAGTGGTTAGTTATCAATAAAGAATCTACATAAACTTGAAGATACCTGATCCTCATGCTTTTGGCTAATTGCAAACCTGCGACTAGAGCCTCATATTCTGCTTCATTGTTTGTTGTTTGGAACTCACAGGCTGTGGACTGGGGTAATATGTCCCCCTGTGACGATTTCAGTAGGATCCCCAATCTTGTTCCTCTTACGTTGGATGCTCCATCTATGAAGAGGATCCAAGGATCCTGAGTCTTTTCTAGTTGTTGGACCTCCAAGTCAGCTTCTTTTTGTAGGTCACTAGTGAAATCAGCCACAAAGTCCGCTAGTGCTTGAGACTTTATTGCTGTTCTTGGTTCGTATTGGATATCATATGCACTTAATTTTACAGCCCACTTGGCCATTCTACCTGATAACTCTAGTCTTCTAAAAACATTCTTCACAGGATAATTATTTCTCAAAATAATAGGATGAGTTTCAAAATAATGTCTCAATTTAGAAGAAGCCATAATGAGTGCAAGAATTAACTTTTCTAAATGATAATACCTGGCTTCCGCATCTAGAAGACTTTTACTTACATAGTAAACAGGATGTTGTTCACCTTCATGATCCTTTACCAAGACGGCACTTACTGCATTTCTCGAGACAGGTAAATATAGATATAAGGATTCTCCATCCACTGGCTTCATTAGAGCTGGAGCTGAGGATAAGTAATCCTTCAAGGCCGTAAGCGCAGCCTCATGCTTTTCCGTCCACTCAAACTTCTTATTCTTCCCAAGGATGTCATAGAAGTCCTTGCACTTCTCGGAGGATCTTGAGGTGAGCCTATTGAGAACAGCTATTCTTCCTGTGAGCCTTTGGACATCCTTTGCGTTTGCAGGAGAATTCAAGTTGAGGATGGCTTTGATCTGCTCGGGGCTTGCTTTAATTCCTCTTTTAGTCACCATATATCCCAGAAATTTTCCAGCCTTAACACCAAAGTGGCATTTTGACGGATTCAATTTCATGTTATATTGGTCGAGGATATTGAATGCTTCCTCGAGGTCTCTAAGGTGATCCTCAGCTTTCTTTGACTTCACCACCATATCGTCTATGTAGACCTCCATAGTCTTACCCAACTAATCCTTGAACATCATGTTGACCTGTCTTTGGTATGTTGCCCCTGCATTTCTTAGTCCAAACGGCATAGCAGTATAACAGTATATGCCGGTGGGAGTCATGAATGCTGCATCCTCTTGATCAGATGGTTCCATCTGAATTTGTTGAAATCCAGAGGATGCATCCATAAAGGTAAGCAATTCATGTCTTGCCGTTGCATCCACCATGGAATCTATATGTGGTAATGGGAAAGGATCCTTGGGGCATGCCTTGTTTAAATTGGTAAAATTGACACACACCCTCCACTTTCCATTCTTTTTTGAAACAACGACCACATTAGCTAGCCATCGAGGATATTGAACCTCTCTGATCATACCGGCCTTAAGAAGTTTTTCAACTTCTTCTTGTATGATCTTGTTCCTCTCAGGAGCAAATTTTCTTCGCTTCTGATGGACGAGTTTAACAGATAAATCAAGGCCGAGTTTATGAGTGATTACCTCTTTTGAAATAAATGTCATGTCAGAATGCTTGAAGGCAAAGGCAGATCTTCTTTGCCCTAAGAAGGATATTAAATTCTCCTCAATCTTCCTGGGGATACTGAATCCTAGGAACACCTTTATCTTTGGATCCTCGGGGTCCAATGATACTTCTTTAAGGTCTTTCTCCCGAGCTTCCAGCAGGTCCCTAGGATGTTGCTGTAGTTGCTATGCTATAGTTTGCTTGGCGGTTGGCTTCATTGATGATGAATAATAGTTCTTGGCCTCCGCTTGGTCACCCACTATATTTACAACTCCCCAAGGAGTAGGTAGCTTGATGCATTGGTGATAAGTTGAGGCTACTGCCTTTATTCCATTGAGCCAGGGCCTACCCAAAATAACATTGCAACAGAAAAGGTTATCTATAACACAAAATTTTTGGTATGAATTTAACCCTTCAATATAAATAGGGAGGTTGATGTCCCCCAGTGTCTTCTTGGTTTCTCCACTGAAACCGACTAGCACTGATGTTCTAGGAATGATCTCCGAATCCGGTATGTTCATCTTTTTAAGGACGTCATGTTGGATAATGTTGACCGAGCTCCCACCGTCAACTAGGATCCTGCGTACATAATGGTTAGCTGTAAACAGAGTAATAATCAAACCGTCGTGATGAGGATCCTGGATGTTTAGTTTGTCTTCTTCATCAAAGAAGATTCGTTTGTCTGTTGTCAAGGTGGTGGACACTATGGGTCGGTCTCCGTAGTCCAACTTCGTTTCTTTAGCGAGTCTTTTTGCTGCCGAAAAGGAAGCTCCACAAATGTCTGATCCACCAGAGATGAAATTGAGCATTTGTACGTTCAGCTCATCCTGGTGAGGATCCTGGATCCTCGAATTGAAGAAGGTTCTCTGATCAGTCACTCGAGTAGTGGGGATGAGCGGTCTTCTTTCATCGTCCAACTCGAATTCTTCTGCGGGATTTTCTTCTATAGCACAGGAATCTTGAAACAATTCGTAGTTTCTGGAGACAAAGTTGATCACATGAGCATCTGGTGGTGGTGGCGTTGCCTTCTGTGGAAGGTCTTCAGGATCCTGAATCTTAGATTTTTTCCTTCCCAAGAGTTCTTTAAAGTGACCCTTGCTCAGGAGGTATCCAATTTCCCTCCTTAAGCCGATGCACTCGTCTGTCGTGTGGCCAAAATCTTCGTCGAATGCGCACCACTTAGACTTTTCTTTGAAGCCGACAGTCTTCTCATTCTTTCGGGGCCACCTTGCTTTTTCTCCTAGATCCTTCATGGCACAGATCAAGCCATGAGTGTCCACAGAGAAACAATAGTCGGAGATGCAAGGATAGTCTTCATCGTCATCTCCTTCTTCAACTGCTCGTACGTTCTGATTGTTGAACTTGGTGTATGGCTTCGAATTGTTGTTCCTATTCCAGGATTCTTTATTCTTTTCGAGGGGTTTCTTTTTTTATTTGTCCCCCAAGACGATCCTGGATCCTTCTGTCTTCTTCCAATTGGATGTATCTTAATGCCCTGTTTCTGACTTCGTCTAATGTCCTGCACGGAGTCATCACTAAATCATCATAAAAGGGGGAGCTCTTCTGAATTCCCATCTTGAATGCTTCAACAGTAGTAGTCATGTCAAGATTTGGGATTTCTAGAGCTTCTTTGCTGAACCTGGTAACGAAATCCCAAAGGGATTCATCACTAGGTTGGATAAAACGATATAAATCACTGGTTAACTTCTCAAATTTCCGACTACAGGAAAATTGAGTGTTAAATAAGCTAACTAAGTGAGAGAAAGAAGTAATCGAAAAAAGAGGAATACTTAGCAGCCATTTTAGTGCGGCTCCCGTTAGTGTGGATCCAAAGCCTTTGCATAGGCAAGCTTCTTTGAGTCTCTCCGGAATAAGATTGATCTCCATCCTTTCTCTATACTGTGCCACATGTTCTTCAGGATCAGTAGTCCCGTCGTAAGTCTTTATATTCGGAATCTGGAACCGCTTCGGGATTTCAGCATCACAGATAGGCGGAGCAAATCTGGATAACTTGTGGCTTCCCTCAGGTATCTCGGGGATTGGTCTTATAACCCCGGGAACATTGGTTATCATATCCTTGAGCTTCAGCAGCTCCTTGGCCATAGCTTGGTTGATACCTGCATCCTTCATGGAACCACGGTTAGCATCTAAGGATAAAGGATCGTACAAGTTACCTCTTTGCTGGGTGAAGGTTGGCATATTGGATGAATATCTGAGATAAGAAGAGTCAGCGACAGGAGTGGGACCACCCGAAGCGATCGTCTGCATGGGAATGAAATCTCCTTCATGGACTTCGGAGGATCGTAGATGTTGGATTCCTGAGGATCCTTGGTTCTGAAAGAAGGATCCTTGAGGTTGGGAATTATAGGACCCTTGAATATATAACCCAGAGGATCCTGGCGGAATGACGGATGATCCCTGCTTGAATAACGAGGATCCTTGAGCCAGTTGACCCACGGAACCCTGTTGAAGGATGGATGGTCCTGACTGAAACAGTGAGGATCCTTGAGCATGCTGACCCATGGACACCTGTTGAAGGATGGATGATCCTGGCTGAAACAGTGAGGATCCTTGAGCATGCTGACCCATGGATCCCTGTTGAAGGATGGATGATCCTTGCGAGAGCTGAGCCATGGATCCTGGAGTGGTGAAATCTAGCATCCTGGGCAACAGGGGAGTGAGATCCTCTGCTGGCCTCTTAGTCTTCTTGAGATCTTCTATCTCACGAAGGATTCTTTGGTTGGTTTTGTTCTGCTACTCCATATATGCCTTAACCAGCGAGAACATAGATGAAACATCGTTGTTAGTATTAACCACCGGCGCAGCAGCAACGGTTTTTGAGCTATGGAAGACTGGTAGTTGCGTCTTGCTTCCAGCAGCAGCAGTTCGTTGTGCTCCCGTGATTGGCGGAGGCATCGGTGGCAAGGTCCTTGATGAGAGAGAGACCAAAGACGGCATTGTTGATGAAGCAGAGGTGGATTGAGAGGCCATTGAAAGTGATATGAGTATGAAAAATTGTAAATTAATAGGAATAATTCGGATTATAGCACCAATAGCCCCATGGTGGGCGCCTAATTGTTTTGGATAAAAATCAGCTAAGGATAATGTATCCAAATATGTCAAGTAAGGTATAGTGCTAACACTATAGGAACGAATGTATAATCGAAATCTTGGTAACACAATGATTTGATCACGAGGGGAAAAACCCTTGATTACGATAATCTTCCTTCGGTCAAAACTTAACAACTTAATCTTTGGCCGAATCACTTCGGTCAATAATTAACAAGGTAACCTTTGGTCGGATAGTACGTGATTATGGTAATCTCCGGCACAAAAAACCCCCGGACGGTGAAAACTATCACCGTCAAGTTTATTGATGGTAAAAGGTGATTACAAGTGTTGTGGAGTTGATGATCGAGATTACAAAGTAAACTAGTGAATAGAGAGAGTTAATTGCTACTGCTCTAGTGTGTGTGATAATACATGTGTTTTTCTACTCGATCATAACTCGATTATATAAGAAAATACAAATAACAATATTTCCTAATAATCCGGAAGTCTTCCACTAGCCACTCCCATGACTTTGACCACGTGCCAATAGCTCGTTCATAG
>NW_027504106.1:0-31855 GCF_021521415.1 Bidens hawaiensis | reverse complement strand
ACTTCAAAATTACATTATCTCATCTTTCATTACCGTCTAGGTGATACACACATCATACAATACGGTTCATAATTCTATCTGTTATAATGTATCCTAACGTACAGCACGCAAACCTTACACACATCAAGCACTTAGCATGTAATCAATCACTTTATCTTAGTTGTACCTGAAAAGCATGTGAGAAAACGGGGTCAACTACGAATAGTTGGTGAGTTTCACAATTTTAGTAAACCATGATAAATCCATATCATAATATAATATTATCTGGGGACACTGTTAACCCATAAACACATTTAATAACCTCTGGGGACATTGTTGACCCAGAACACTTCCAATAACCTCTGGGGACACTGTTAACCCAGAACACTTCCACTAACCTCTGGGGACACTGTTAACCCAGAACACTTCCAATAACCTCTGGGGACACTGTTAACCCAGAACACTTCCAATAACCTCTGGGGACACTGTTAACCCAGAACACTGTTGCGGGACCTTTCAATATTAACAACTCAGACAATTACCATTTTAATACATTACCGTACGATTCCCGTACAATAAACATTATATAAATACATTCATTTCCATGCGATCAGCATGTACTTAAACCTTTTGATAGAAACATGCTTTCCGCCCCGGGAAAATATTTAAAACATTTCAGTAAAAAGGGGCTCGTGAAAACTCACCTTAGCACATGCAAGCAGGTAACAACAATCATTATCAATTAACACGTCCAATCTGTAATATGATCCCTACGATCGTTATTATACAATTATTGTTTATATAATCTTTAACCATATCAATCGGTACATCTGGGGACACTGTTAACCCAGTACTGTACCTGTTCCGGGGGCAATGTTAACCCAGAAATACTTCTCCGGACTCAGATTGTGATGTCGTTTAGAGTTCCATGGTCACAATTTCTATTAGTCGTTTCCTCGTTTTGCGTGCCTAGCTCGAATATCCGTTTTATGTTTCAAAAATGAGTTTGGTCACACACGACCCGAAAATAGTGGTTGTCTGATAATTTAATTCAAAATGTGAAATTATAGCTCGGTTTAGACGTCCCGATTGGCCGCGGGACCCGTTTCCGTCTTTGGCGTATCGGAAACTGTTAAATCGGTTAAAAATACCCAAATCATCCGAATTATTTTCGGATGTTTCATTTTTACTTGTTTAACTCAATTATATGAAAATAGTCCATTTTTAAGGTTTTTATACACCAGTCAGCTCGCTTAAGCGAACTTCACCGGTTTACGCGTTTTAACTTTAAAAGTTTGATAATTAGCACGATTAATTATCCGTTTACTCTCGGATCTTGAAATTTTTCACAAACCACTTTTTAACAGTGGGGAATTTTATAAAAATATTTCCAGAATTAATTCTTATATTAAAAATTTATTTATCTATTTATAAACACCATTTAAACACTAAATATATCGTAAATACCAACCGATTTTAGAAAAATCCCAAATTTTTCCTGGATGTCTCCTGCTATCCACATAGTCCCCTGTAATTTTTCCAGAACCAAAATCTTCTTTCACATGCCCTTTTTACCAAAACCGAGCTAGAAATCCCTAGAACTCGTTTAACCGAAAAGCCTACTTAGACTTCTCCAACGGACCTCAAATTTTGTGTGTGACTTATACATGATATGAAAAGCTTATCTGAAATTTTCCAGAATTTTTCATGATATTTAACTATTTTTCACCATTTTTGGCCAAAACCGAGCATTAAATTCACCAAATATTCATCCTTTATCCAAAAACTACCAAAATTTCACAAAACTCATATATTCATGTGTTTAACACCTCTGTAAAATTTCATGTCCTAACTCTAAATCATCAACAATCTGTCCAAATTTCCCAAAACCGAACATAACCGAATATACCTTTCGTTTTCCGCCACTACAAGCTACAAACTCGTCTTTCCGCCTTATCTACCACTAAATACAGAGCCTACAAACAACATACCACAATACCAAGCAAGTTACACTCACGATCAAGCCATTTCTTTCATGGTTACGGTTATGATACTAAAACAAAGATTTTAACCGTAAAAATTCGTTCTTGGCTCGTTTAACTCCTTTCTTGGACCAAGATCCCTTGTATAACTTGTATACATCACTTGATCATGCAAGAATCGGTTTTCATCTTTGAAACCTCATTTTCTTGCAAATAAACTCAAGAAACGAAGACGAAAACGTACATAATTCGACTTTTTACCTCGGTTCTCTTGCTGAAATCTCGGTTTTTGAATCATCTGTTGGGTTTCTATGGATATTTTAGACTTAGTTAATCATTTAACTAGTCATTAAAAGGCGGAAGCGTGATTATCTATAAACTTTATGTACATATATCCATATATATATTACAAGTTCATATGTGTGTTAATCTATGAATAACCCTTTATTCTTGTTTCAAGATTACCATTAATCTTAAGATTAGAAACCCGAGACTAAGGATCAAATAATACGGAAAAACTAAACTATCAAAGCTTGTAAAACTTACATTCTTAACTCCTTAAGAGATGTAGTTGATGGTTGAAGAAGATGATGATGTTGATGCTAGACTTTCAAAGGGAAAATCCTCAAACGGAAGATACCCCGAGCCTCCAACACACACCGAGCTATGTTAGGAAGCTTGAACACGAGAAACCAAGACTCGAACCTCTTTTGTTTCTTGACTTCGGCCGAACCAAAAACAAGAAGGAAAGAGAGTGGTATATCTTTGAAAGTGTGTTGAACCATTCTTATATATATGAGATCATATCTCAATCAAATTTATGGTTAGGTTCATTTTTGGTCAAGTAAACTTTACTCAATCTCCAACAAAACTTTACCAACTTTGACCAAGTGTATGGAGTGTGTGTGTGACTCATGTTTAGATGATATATTTTATACTTTATAAAATATATAAATATCCCATCTTTTATAAACCATTTTATAAAAGAACACATGTCTAAATAATCATTCCAATAATATTCATTTGAATAAATAAATTAACCAATTAATTTATTTAACACTTTCAAGTAATTATTCAGAAACCCGATTTCTGAATGTGTCGTGTTCTGTATTTGTTTTATAGATTATATCTCAACAAATACATAATTGGTGTGTGTCTAACTCGTTATTGGGTATGACCCGACTTGGATCAAACACGGCTAGCCACATTAACCTAATTATGTGTCTCGGGCATACGGTATTCCAACAATTTCCCACTTGCACGAGACTCATGGGAAGTTAATGCTAATGGTGAATACCGCCTAACAACAGGTCACCATCCCTAGTGTGTTTGACTAAGTGCCATTCAATAACATCATCCCCTTCAAGTCCATACTTGATATGATATAGGTAAGTCTTATCATTACATCCCTTTGTTACTAGATGTCCTGTCAAATCGAAGAGACACAAAGTGATCATTCTCTCAATGATTTAACTTAACAGGCCTTAGACATCTAAACTCTCAACACATAAGAGGAACAAATCCCATCTTGACTGCATACACCCTTGTTGACATCTCGTATGATATCTGAGCTCTTTCTTACACGTTATCGTGTTACCGAAATAACAAAGAAGAGAGTCAAGTTATCAGACTTGATGAAAAACCAGATCCAATATGCATCTTAGGTCAAAGGACACAATGATACTCGCCTTTACTCAAGGATTACTTATGATCAGTTACACTAACTCTATGCAGTGATCCTTGAGAGCGGGTCAGTCCAATATTTGTATCCCACAAATATCTATGAACTTTGGTGGCTAACCTATGCCCTATATTCATCACATGAATATCAACCAATCCGGGTTCATAATAGTCTTACCTTCATACTTGTTCCCACAAGTATGATCGACTACGGACGTTTAGAACAACATAAGTCATTCATGGATTAAACATGCAAATATAGAACATAACTCATTGAATAATTAAAACATAATTAATTTTCACGAGATACCCATTACATTCGTTCTTATACAAACACTAAACACAGATTAAATCCACTCACTAGAATACCGAAGTCCTAATGCACAAACATGACCCTCATGCTTTGGCCTATCGAGGAGCTTCGTGAGTGGGTCCGCAATATTTTGATCGGTATGAACTTTATGAATACATATCTTTCCCTTTTCAACTTCATCCCTTATGTAGTTGAATCTGCGCTCAATGTGCCTCGTTTTCTGATGAGCACGAGGCTCCTTGATCTGTGCAATAGCACCCTCATTGTCACAGAATATCTCTAGGGGCTCCTGAATGGTAGAGATAATCCCTAGATCCATGATGAACTTTTTCATCCATGCAGCCTCTTGGGCTGCCATTGAAGCGGCGATGTACTCAGATTCTGTAGTGGATAACGCGACAACATCCTGCTTCGAACTCTTCCAAGAGACAGCGCCTCCATTCAAAATGAAGACATATCCCGACTGTGACCGAGAATCATCTCGGTCATTTTGGAAACTCGCATCCACGTAACCCTTTACGACGAGTTCCTCCTCACCAGACCCATATATTAAAAACATATCCTTAGTCCTTCTAAGGTATTTTAATATATTCTTGACAGCCATCCAATGACTGTCACCTGGGTTGTGCTGGTATCTACTCGTTATGCTTAAAGCATACGAGACGTCCGGTCTAGTGCACATCATTGCATACATAATAGATCCTATTGCCGAAGCATAAGGAACATGCTTCATCCTATCTTGCTCTTCCTTAGAGCTAGGACTTTGGGATGAGCTTAACACGGTTCCTCTAGGAATAGGTACCAAACCTTTCTTAGAGTTTTCCATCCTGAATCTTTTCAGGATTTTATCAATGTATGCACTTTGATTGAGTCCGATCAATTTCCTTTGTCTATCCCTATAGACCTTTATTCCCAAGATATATGTCGCTTCTCCAAGATCCTTAATTGAGAAACGACTACTTAACCACGCTTTAACGCTTTCCATACTTGGTATATCATTTCCAAATAAAAGTATATCATCGACATACAAAATAAGGAACATGACTATACTCCCACTAGCTCATTTATACACACACGCCTCATCACCGTTTTGGACGAAACCAAACGCTTTGATTTCTTCATTAAAACGATGATTCCACATCCGTGATGCTTGTTTCAACCCGTAGATTGATTTCCTTAACTTACATACTTTGTCAGGATTAGATGGATCAACAAAACCTTCAGGCTGAACCATATGGACATCTTCCTCAAGATATCCATTAAGAAAAGCGGGTCTTGACATCCATCTGCCATATCTCATAATCAAAATGAGCTGCAATGGCAAATAATATCCTGATCGACTTAAGCATCGCGACCGGCGAGAAGGTTTCATCATAATCAATCCCTTGAGTTTGTGTGAAACCTTTTGCTACAAGTCGTGCTTTGTAAGTATCTAGATTTCCATGCATATCGGTCTTCTTCTTGAAGACCCACTTACATCCAACCAGTTTGGAGTTAAGTGGACAATTAACCAATTCCCAAACTTGGTTATCGTGCATGGATTGCATCTCGGCGCTCATGGCTTCAAGCCATTTTTCACAATCAGGTTGTGACATAGCATCTTTGTAGGAGATCGGTTCATCCGAATCGACCAAGTAGCAACCATCCACGAGAAATCCATATCTCTCGGGAGGTTGACTAACCCTACTAGATCTGCGAGCAACGTGTGTATGATCAACCATTTGATCACCTTCAACATCCTCGTGTTGAAAGCTAGTATCGACCAACTGTGTATCATCCAGTGATTCTTGAACCTCTTCAAGTTCCACTCTCTTTTCACTAGGTCCTTCCATAAGGAACTTAGTTTCTAAGAAGTATCCTTTGCGTGAAACAAACACTCTTTGTTCACTAGGATCATAGAATATATATCCTATATCATCCTTTGGGTATCCTATGAAGATACACTTGATGGATCGAGCCTCAAGCTTATTTGGGTGTCACGTTTAACATAAACTTTGCATCCCCATACCCTTAAATATGAAAGGGATGGAACCTTTCCATGCCACACTTCATAGGGTGTTCGATCCACCTTTTTGGTCGGGGCCATATTCTAAATACGAGCTGCTGTAAGTAGTGCATATCCCCCAAAATGATGGTGGTAGTGAGCTTCGTGCCATCATTGATCGAACCATGTCCAACAGTGTTCGATTCCTCCTCTCGGATACTCCGTTATGTTGAGGAGTACTAGGAGGAGTGAGCTTGTGAAACAATTCCACAATCTCTAAGATGACTTTGAAAAGCATCACTTAGTATTCGCCTCATCTATCGGAGCGGAGTACCTTGATTGTTCGGTCGAGCTGATTTTGTACTTCATTTTGAAATTCCTTGAATATTTCAAAGGCTTCATGTTTGTGTTTCATTAGATACACATACCCATATCGACTAAAATCGTCGGTAAAGGTAATGAAGTACCTTTCACTATTCCTACTAGTGGGCTTGAGAGGTCCGCATACATCCGTATGTATGATACCTAACAAGTCCTTAGCCCTTTCATTTGTACCTTTGAAAGGCTCTTTGGTCATCTTGCCTTGAATACAAGATTCACACTCATCAAACGAACCTAACTCGTTTATTTTCAAAAGACCATTCTTTTGGAGAGTATTTACACGATTCTTGTTTATGTGTCCAAGGCGACAATGCAAATGTAGGAATCACTCAAATCCTTTTTGAGTCTTTTGGTGGAAGTTTGATATAATGAGCTATTTGAGGTATTATCATGAACCAATTCATAAATACCGTTGTTTGGTACAGCTTTAAAATAAAAGATACCATTAGATGATACATGCATGTCTGATTTTACAAATTTAAAGTCAAATTACATTGTCTAAGAAGGTGCACGGAAATAATGTTCCTAGTCAAACTAGGAGCATACGAAACATTCCTCAAAACAACTTCCAAACCACTTGGAAGCGATAAAGTGAAGTCTCCTCTAGCGACCACGTGCACCCTTGCACCGTTGCCCATGAAAGACTCACTTCGCCCTTCTTTAAGTCTTCATTCCTTTTGAACCCCTGCAACCAATTGCAAATGTGAGTTCCACATCCGGTATCCAATACCCATGTGTTAGAAGAAATAAGATTTAGCTCAATATTAATCATAAAGACATTACCAGAGGCATGCCCCGCATTCCTCTTGTCTCTTAGCTCCTTTAGGTAGACCGGGCAATTGCGTTTCCAATGTCCGGTCTCCCCACAACCAAAACAAGGATCATCCTTATGACCCCTCGGTTCCACAACCTTTTGTTTCTTTGCCATAACCGGTGCCTTGCCCTTACCCTTAAGATGCACAGGAGGACCCTTTCTTTTTGCTACCTTAGCCTTAGGATTGGGCTGAGATCGATTCTTGGATCCACCTTCATTGATCGCAAACACGGGTAAAACCCTTTTACCCATGCTCGCCTCGGCTGTTTTAAGCATTGAGTGAAGTTCTCCAATGTTTTTGTCCCACCCGTTCATGTTATAATTTAACACGAAAGTGTCGAACCTTTTCGACAAAGAGTTAAGGATCAAATCCGTTGCTAACTCTTTTGAGATGGGACAATTGAGCTTGGCGAGGCGATCAATGTAACTTTTCATCTTAAGTACATAAGTTGAAACTGGTTGATTATCATCCATTCTACATGCATGCAAGGCTCGAACCGTTTCGAACCTTTCAACCCTCGATTGCTTAAGGAACATTTCCTTAAGTTGAGTAATCATGTCGTACGCATTATGGTTTTCGAAATCCTTTTGGATTTCGGGAACCATAGTCGCCAACATGAGGCATGACACTTAAATGGAATCTTCCGTGTGTTGGACCCAATTCATGTATTCGACCTCACTTCCCTCTTCCGGTTCGTTGGGGATAGGTGTTTCCAAAACATGATATAATTTTTCTTGTTTTAGAACAATCCTTAAATTTCGGAACCAATCCGAAAAGTTATTGTGGTTAAGACGGTCTTTAGCGAGAATAGATCTGAGAGATACATTTTGGACGTTAGGGATTATGTTGTCGTCGACTTGTGCGGCCATCTGCAGAATTTTAATTAAGTTCATTTTAGTGTTTTACTTATTTTAATTATTAATACCCTTTTATATATACCAAATATAATTAATAATTAAAATCTAGAATCCAACGATAAACCCGACTCCGGTTAGGTGACCTTTTTCCCATTGTCGGTTTATCAAGGTAGTTATTCATAACAATTGCAAACCCTTTTGCAACTTCTAGAGTTTATGGGACCGGTTCGAAATCATATTTCGTGTCGGCATGTTTATCCCATCAACACCTATTATACCCCATGCTTGGGTGACCCTCTTCACATGGTTCTAATTTAAGTCGTCCCAGTTGTATCAACTTGTAATATCAACATACAAATGGTTAGGTGACCTTTTCCCATTTATATGCCAATATTACCTCAACATATTAATTTACTCTACGCGGTTAGGTGACCTTTTTCCCACTAAGAGCTTACTAATATGTTAAGCGTTATACAAAATGATGGTGTTTAACTTGTTATCCTTAATTTTAAAAGGGATTTTTAGTTTTAATAATTCTAGTTGTAAAACTTTAAATCATGTTCTAACATGCATTTAGTAACATGATTATTTTGAAACCATTTTCAAAATTCTAATTTATAATAAAACCATTTTATTATGGGCGTGAGACGGCTAGTTAATAAATCTATTTTATTAAACTATGTGTCACGTGATTACCGATAATTGTTAGAACCCGTTTTATGCTTTGTTAATTAATTCTATGTGACGAAGTTGATATCCTAATATCTAACAACCACATAATCAAACAATCAATTAACAAGCATACACAATTATACTAGACACGAGCCACTAAGTTAGACCACACTTGTTAGCCGAAACAAGTGTGTGTCTTAGGTCCGATCCTAAGGGACACACGACACATGGATGTTGTAGCTCCCACTTGATCCCGCATCCAAATGCGTCAAACATCTTCTTCAACCCCGTTGTAATCCATTGGGCTTGAACTTGGGCCTTAGCTTCCATAAGCTTCCATTTGGGCTCAATTGGTGGGCTTAGGTCCTTTTGGGCTTGAATCCCCTTAATGGGCTTGTGAGGCCCATTATCACCATACCCGGCCCAATAAGGCCCAAACTTCCAATTTTGCAATCTTCTTTAATTTTACAAAACCAAATGTCCTAATACATTTTTAATTCTATAAAATAAAGATATTACAAATAATCTATTTATTACATACCCATATGAATAAATAATTACAAAATTACAAAACTGCCCCTAATTAATTATTACAAACCGAAACTTGAATAATTAATTACAATTACAATCATCAACCACAAACAAACATCCATTTTGGTCTACGGCTCGGTCTAGTTTTAATAAATAACAAACATAACCCGTTATGTTTTAGGATCCCGTTCCAAAACCCCTTGACCTTATCGGGCCTAGCCCAACCCATTTGGGCTTGACCCAATAACTTGTTCTTGGGCTTTGGCCCATAAGAAAGTCTCATGGGCTTCGGCCCATTTAACTTTCTTCCCTTTTTCCGGTTAACCCATTAACCAAAAGAAGTGGGCTTCGGCCCAATAGCTCGGTTTTATTTATTTATTTATTTTTTTTTTTTTTGAACAAAGCCAAAAATATAACAAGATTAAATACAAAAAAAAATCATGCATGTTAATTTTTTGTATAAAATCTTTCAAGGGGAAAATATAAAACCGAAAACCCGAAGCTTAGTTTCCCGTATCCCGGCTCTTGATGCCATTTGTTGGGTTTCTATGGATATTTTAGACTTAGTTAATCATTTAACTAGTCATTAAAAGGCGGAAGCGTGATTATCTATAAACTTTATGTACATATATCCATATATATATTACAAGTTCATATGTGTGTTAATCTATGAATAACCCTTTATTCTTGTTTCAAGATTACCATTAATCTTAAGATTAGAAACCCGAGACTAAGGATCAAATAATACGAAAAACTAAACTATCAAAGCTTGTAAAACTTACATTCTTAACTCCTTAAGAGATGTAGTTGATGGTTGAAGAAGATGATGATGTTGATGCTAGACTTTCAAAGGGAAAATCCTCAAACGGAAGATACCCCGAGCCTCCAACACACACCGAGCTATGTTAGGAAGCTTGAACACGAGAAACCAAGACTCGAACCTCTTTTGTTTCTTGACTTCGGCCGAACCAAAAACAAGAAGGAAAGAGAGTGGTATATCTTTGAAAGTGTGTTGAACCATTCTTATATATATGAGATCATATCTCAATCAAATCTATGGTTAGGTTCATTTTTGGTCAAGTAAACTTTACTCAATCTCCAACAAAACTTTACCAACTTTGACCAAGTGTATGGAGTGTGTGTGTGACTCATGTTTAGATGATATATTTTATACTTTATAAAATATATAAACACCCCATCTTTTATAAACCATTTTATAAAAGAACACATGTCTAAATAATCATTCCAATAATAATTATTTGAATAAATAAATTAACCAATTAATTTATTTAACACTTTCAAGTAATTATTCAGAAACCCGATTTCTGAATGTGTCGTGTTCTGTATTTGTTTTATAGATTATATCTCAACAAATACATAATTGGTGTGTGTCTAACTCGTTATTGGGTATGACCCGACTTGGATCAAACACGGCTAGCCACATTAACCTAATTATGTGTCTCGGGCATACGGTATTCCAACATATCTTGTGGAGAGGAAGGATGGATAATATGGAATACTTGTGAAAAAAGAATGAAAGAATGAGATGGGGATAGGGAATTCCGATCGGAATTGTTAATGGGGTGGGGTGGGACCCACAAGTTCATTTTTAGCCACTCATTTGGATATCCGCAATCCGGATAATGTTTTGGATAATCTGGTTCAGTTCGTTTCTCGGTTAAATGTTTAAGTCGGCTTAAAACGAGGCTAAAACGGTCTTTTTCGTCTTAAAAATTAAATTTATATTAAACCGATTTAAAAACTTAAACCATGACATTTATTAACTTAAAACGTCATATTATTAGTTATTACGCATCTTTTTTGGCTTGATCGATCGTCTCTTGCTCGGTTTGGTATTAAAGGTTTCGTTTAACGTACCGACGTACTATTAAATCGAAATCCTTTATCTGTGCTTTAATCCACTTACCCCGAAGCTTTAATACTTCGTAACATCACTAAATATCATATATCTCGTCTA
Organism: Bidens hawaiensis; assembly: GCF_021521415.1. Lineage (NCBI taxonomy): Eukaryota > Viridiplantae > Streptophyta > Magnoliopsida > Asterales > Asteraceae > Bidens > Bidens hawaiensis. The sequence continues at coordinate 20,683 of NW_027504106.1, read as the reverse complement.
TAATTGAACCCTCGATTCATTCGGGTTTCAATAACTATCGATCGTTTGATCGCATATTCAATACGGTGAGTTATATATTCACATACAATCAATACAATGAACCATGTATTCTCGTATAATTACCATGGTAACTCATGTACCCGACATTACATATGACATAACTAACGTCTACCGGTTAGGGTATACCTGGTTTCGTCGGAATCGTTACAATTGATGAGATCGATCCGAGAGCATGTTGGAGGAAGCTGATACTTAAGGTAAAGCAACCTTGCACTTTGAAGAAAGTTCTCGTGAAGACTTTTTCCCAAAGTCTTTATAAGAAATTCAATAAGTGGTATTATGATAACAGAACAGGTGAAGCCGTGATCATATTGGGATCTAGGCTGAAGACTGATTTCATAAGAGTTATCTACCCAATGTGATTGGTTAATTTAACAGAATCAGGCAACAAAGTTTTGTACAAGAATTGATTCGTTGGGCTGACGTTAAAGATAATGAAGCCTCTATGCAATTTTAATGCGTGGTTTATTTGTCATGTGTTCAGGATTCATAATTGTGCAGATTGGAAGACCAAGAGATTCAAGAAATGTGTAGACTACAAGACCAAGAGCTCAAGAAGAGGGGGAGTTTTATAGTACATGTTTTGATTGTCTCGGTCTTTATTTATCAACTAGTCTTAGGTATAAAATATAGGGTTGTATTGGTAAATGTATTAAGTGCATTAGTTAATGTATGAAACATTCGTTAGAGTATATAATAACGAATGTGTCCATTCATGTTTATTTTGGCTCATTCATTAAACTTGTTAACGAATGAGGACTACGAATGTGTTTATTGGTTAGTCAAAAGTATTAGAGTTAACGTGTGATGACCAATGAAGCTCATTCGTTATGGATTTTATAACGAATGAGTTCATCATCTATATATACTTGTAAAGTATTCAAGTAATAAACAGTTATCATTAGTAATCCTTTAAGCACATTTATGTGGTCCAAATAACCTCTCAACACACATAGTACACCTACAAAAGTTGTACTAATCATATATCATATCAACGACTAGATCCGTAACTGTGTTTATGTTTGTTTTGACATGTATGAAACAAAATAGGTGGAATTGTGATTCTCGATGTGAGACCCTTAGATTGAATGTTAACTTGATATTAAAATCTAAACATGATTGGAGGTCTAAATTATCGGTGGTTGGGTTTAAGAGGATAGCAATAAGGAAATCTTGATGTTGTGTTATCTCTAATTAATTAAGTAACCTAAGTGTTTTGTAAAGACTGTTTCTGGTTCTGATTCCATTGTAAATCTTTTTCAGGACGAAAAAGGTAAGTGTGGGGATGTGATGTGTAGGGTTAAAGAACGTGTTTCAAGTGCTTAATTACTTATGTTTACTTGTTTACATGTATCGCACACAAGTACTTTGGTTGGTTTTATGATTGTAGGTGATTGGTGTAAGGCCCCGTTACCAGTGCCCTACACTGGACGTTGGATTTACTCATAAACACAGTTCTTACAAATCAGAGTTAATTTAAAACTTTCGCGGAAACGTTAACTGTTGGACTCGGTCTGCCCAAGAGAAATATTAAATTGATGTGGCTAGTACGTTATGATCCAAGTCGGGTCATACCCAATAACAAGCTAGACAAACACCGATAATATCCGTTCATATATGATGTGATCATAACAAATGAATATTAACACTTGAGTTATTTGGAAAGGGGTTTCTAAATAAAATGTACTTGTGTAATAAACAAATCATATGGATGATTTATGTTTTATGAAAGAACATTACATAGTGTTATTTAAGTTGGTTAAATAACAATATGTGAATAATAATAACAAAGCATGTCTCTTAACATATAATAGGTTTTATAAGTTATAAGTTATAAACTTATAAAAGTGTATATGTATGGATATATATATATATATATATATATGTGTGTGTGTTTAAAGTTTTATAAAAGAAAAAGATAATAACTCTTTCAAATGTAATATTATTATATGTTTGAGTGGAGACATGCAAGGTGAGTGGAGACATGCAATGGTTATTATTGGTGGAGAGAAAGATGCCTTTAAATAAAACCAAGTCTTTCTCTTTCATTCTTTCATAACACACATAATTTCCAAGTAAAATTTTCTCTCTTCCTCTCTTGGGTATTTTCATCCAACATAAGAAAAGAAGAATAAAATTTCAAGTGCAAATCCTAGCTAGAAGTGGTGTGCTGTTGAAGCTTGGGGTATGCTAGCTTGAGGAGCTTCCATATTCAAGTTCTTACCTTTCAATCATCATCTCTTTCACCCGGTTTTGTCATATTGAAAGGTAGTAGTAACATGCATGGACTTATAGTGACATGCATGTATTTGATAGTGTGTAATTCGTATTTGGATCCGGGTTTGGGTTTTGCATGTTTAAAAATTGGTTTTATACATATCATATTAACAAGATTTAAAACTTTTATATCCGCTGCGTTTTTGGTAAAATAGGGATTTTATCACTTTGATAATCTTGTTAAAACCCAACATTAACATCAACTATTCGTTACAAATATTAAATATTTTCTTTAAAACCATAACATAAAACATCATATTTAAAACATCATTTCTTCCATATTCAGATGCCAGCCATTCAGTCCATGCCATATGCCATTCTTATGCCAGCTCCATAAACATATATACCTGCGTGCATAGTAAAAGTCAACTACGCTGAGTGATTTCTAGTTAAAACAGATAACATACAATACATTTACATTCATATACATATGCATCCGAATATACATGTTATATTCTTAATTTTCTTATCTTTCTTTTATACATACATTATCATATACTTTCTTTCTTTCTTTCTTTTCTTTCATACTTTATATTAAACCCTACTTTACATTATTCTATTATACCTCGAGAATTATAAGGGCTCGGTTCCTTTTCTGCCTCGAGTACACTACTAGAAAAAAGGCCTTTAATGACACGCATTGCATGTCATAAAAAGGCCCTTATGACACGCAAATCTATGTCATTGAAGCCCATGTCATAAATTGAATATGACACGCTTCCCGCGTGTCATATTTCATGACACACTTCAATGACACTAATTTATGACACACGTTCTTGACGCATTTATGACGCGCTTTCAATGCTTGTATTTACGACACCAATTAACGACATGCATTTATGCATGTCATCGTATTTAATTTTTTAATCTTTTTTTGTTTTGCGTAATTAATAATATTTAAATTAATGACTGAAAATATAGCACCAAAAGATTTCATTTCTAAATTAAACATCTTGAATCAAAATATTACATATAATCCTCAAGTTAACAAAGGTGTCAGTTAATATTTAATATAATACATATCACTAACGAAATATAAATTGTGTCGTATACGCCGACCATTCTCGAACTGCGTCGAAATTCTCCTCCGTGTATTCATGTTTGTCTCCCTCAACCTAAGTTGAACATTAAACAAAAAAAACATTAGGTTAAACCATGAGCCAAACCGTTAGTTACGGTTTTTGGTTATTAAAAACCGAAACTGAACCATTGAATCAAAAACTTGATAAGGCAAATCAGAACTTGAGAGATTATTGTTGGAATACCGTATGCCCGAGACACATAATTAGGTTAATGTGGCTAGCCGTGTTTGATCCAAGTCGGGTCATACCCAATAACGAGTTAGACACACACCAATTATGTATTTGTTGAGATATAATCTATAAAACAAATACAGAACACGACACATTCAGAAATCGGGTTTCTGAATAATTACTTGAAAGTGTTAAATAAATTAATTGGTTAATTTATTTATTCAAATAATTATTATTGGAATGATTATTTAGACATGTGTTCTTTATAAAATGGTTTATAAAAGATGGGGTGTTTATATATTTTATAAAGTATAAAATATATCATTTAAACATGAGTCACACACACACTCCATACACTTGGTCAAAGTTGGTAAACTTTTGTTGGAGATTGAGTAAAGTTTACTTGACCAAAAATGAACCTAACCATAGATTTGATTGAGATATGATCTCATATATATAAGAATGGTTCAACACACTTTCAAATATATACCACTCTCTTTCCTTCTTGTTTTTGGTTCGGCCGAAGTCAAGAAACAAAAGAGGTTCGAGTCTTGGTTTCTCGTGTTCAAGCTTCCTAACATAGCTCGGTGTGTGTTGGAGGCTCGGGGTATCTTCCGTTTGAGGATTTTCCCTTTGAAAATCTAGCATCAACATCATCATCTTCTTCAACCATCAACTACATCTCTTAAGGAGTTAAGAATGTAAGTTTTACAAGCTTTGATAGTTTAGTTTTTCCGTATTATTTGATCCTTAGTCTCGGGTTTCTAATCTTAAGATTAATGGTAATCTTGAAACAAGAATAAAGGGTTATTCATAGATTAACACACATATGAACTTGTAATATATATATGGATATATGTACATAAAGTTTATAGATAATCACGCTTCCGCCTTTTAATGACTAGTTAAATGATTAACTAAGTCTAAAATATCCATAGAAACCCAACAAATGGCATCAAGAGCCGGGATACGGGAAACTAAGCTTCGGGTTTTCGGTTTTATATTTTCCCCTTGAAAGATTTTATACAAAAATTAACATGCATGATTTTTTTTTGTATTTAATCTTGTTATATTTTTGGCTTTGTTCAAAAAAAAATAAATAAATAAATAAATAAAACCGAGCTATTGGGCCGAAGCCCACTTCTTTTGGTTAATGGGTTAACCGGAAAAAGGGAAGAAAGTTAAATGGGCCGAAGCCCATGAGACTTTCTTATGGGCCGAAGCCCAAGAACAAGTTATTGGGTCAAGCCCAAATGGGTTGGGCTAGGACCGATAAGGTCAAGAGGTTTTGGAACGGGATCCTAAAACATAACGGGTTATGTTTGTTATTTATTAAAACTAGACCGAGCCGTAGACCAAAATGGATGTTTGTTTGTGGTTGATGATTGTAATTGTAATTAATTATTCAAATTTCGGTTTGTAATAATTAATTAGGGGCAGTTTTGTAATTTTGTAATTATTTATTCATATGGGTATGTAATAAATAGATTATTTGTAATATCTTTATTTTATAGAATTAAAAATGTATTAGGACATTTGGTTTTGTAAAATTAAAGAAGATTGCAAAATTGGAAGTTTGGGCCTTATTGGGCCGGGTATGGTGATAATGGGCCTCACAAGCCCATTAAGGGGATTCAAGCCCAAAAGGACCTAAGCCCACCAATTGAGCCCAAATGGAAGCTTATGGAAGCTAAGGCCCAAGTTCAAGCCCAATGGATAACAACGGGGTTGAAGAAGATGTTTGACGCATTTGGATGCGGGATCAAGTGGGAGCTACAACATCCATGTGTCGTGTGTCCCTTAGGATCGAACCTAAGACACACACTTGTTTCGGCTAACAAGTGTGGTCTAACTTAGTGGCTCGTGTCTAGTATAATTGTGTATGCTTGTTAATTGATTGTTTGATTATGTGGTTGTTAGATATTAGGATATCAACTTCGTCACATAGAATTAATTAACAAAGCATAAAACGGGTTCTAACAATTATCGGTAATCACGTGACACGTAGTTTAATAAAATAGATTTATTAACTAGCCGTCTCACGCCCATAATAAAATGGTTTTATTATAAATTAGAATTTTGAAAATGGTTTCAAAATAATCATGTTACTAAATGCATGTTAGAACATGATTTAAAGTTTTACAACTAGAATTATTAAAACTAAAAATCCCTTTTAAAATTAAGGATAACAAGTTAAACACCATCCTTTTGTATAACGCTTAACATATTAGTAAGCTCTTAGTGGGAAAAAGGTCACCTAACCGCGTAGAGTAAATTAATATGTTGAGGTAATATTGGCATATAAATGGGAAAAAGGTCACCTAACCATTTGTATGTTGATATTACAAGTTGATACAAGTAGGACGACTTAAATTAGAACCATGTGAAGAGGGTCACCCAAGCATGGGGTATAATAGGTGTTGATGGGATAAACATGCCGACACGAAATATGATTTCGAACCGGTCCCATAAACTCTAGAAGTTGCAAAAGGGTTTGCAATTGTTATGAATAACTACCTTGATAAACCGACAATGGGAAAAAGGTCACCTAACCGGAGTCGGGTTTATCGTTGGATTCTAGATTTTAATTATTAATTATATTTGGTATATATAAAAGGGTATTAATAATTAAAATAAGTAAAACACTAAAATGAACTTAATTAAAATTCTGCAGATGGCCGCACAAGTCGACGACAACATAATCCCTAACGTCCAAAATGTATCTCTCCGATCTATTCTCGCTAAAGACCGTCTTAACCACAATAACTTTTCGGATTGGTTCCGAAATTTAAGGATTGTTCTAAAACAAGAAAAATTATATCATGTTTTGGAAACACCTATCCCCAACGAACCGGAAGAGGGAAGTGAGGTCGAATACATGAATTGGGTCCAACACACGGAAGATTCCATTCAAGTGTCATGCCTCATGTTGGCGACTATGGTTCCCGAAATCCAAAAGGATTTCGAAAACCATAATGCGTACGACATGGTTACTCAACTTAAGGAAATGTTCCTTAAGCAATCGAGGGTTGAAAGGTTCGAAACGGTTCGAGCCTTGCATGCATGTAGAATGGATGATAATCAACCAGTTTCAACTTATGTACTTAAGATGAAAAGTTACATTGATCGCCTCGCCAAGCTCAATTGTCCCATCTCAAAAGAGTTAGCAACGGATTTGATCCTTAACTCTTTGTCGAAAAAGTTCGACACTTTCGTGTTAAATTATAACATGAACGGGTGGGACAAAAACATTGGAGAACTTCACTCAATGCTTAAAACAGCCGAGGCGAGCATGGGTAAAAGGGTTTTACCCGTGTTTGCGATCAATGAAGGTGGATCCAAGAATCGATCTCAGCCCAATCCTAAGGCTAAGGTAGCAAAAAGAAAGGGTCCTCCTGTGCATCTTAAGGGTAAGGGCAAGGCACCGGTTATGGCAAAGAAACAAAAGGTTGTGGAACCGAGGGGTCATAAGGATGATCCTTGTTTCAGTTGTGGGGAGACCGGACATTGGAAACGCAATTGCCCGGTCTACCTAAAGGAGCTAAGAGACAAGAGGAATGCGGGGCATGCCTCGGGTAATGTCTTTATGATTAATATTGAGCTAAATCTTATTTCTTCTAACACATGGGTATTGGATACCGGATGTGGAACTCACATTTGCAATTGGTTGCAGGGGTTCAAAAGGAATGAAGACTTAAAGAAGGGCGAAGTGAGTCTTTTCATGGGCAACGGTGCAAGGGTGCACGTGGTCGCTAGAGGAGACTTCACTTTATCGCTTCCAAGTGGTTTGGAAGTTGTTTTGAGGAATGTTTTGTATGCTCCTAGTTTGACTAGGAATATTATTTCCGTGCACCTTCTTAGACAATGTAATTTTGACTTTAAATTTGTAAAATCAGAAATGCATGTATCATCTAATGGTATCTTTTATTTTAAAGCTGTACCAAACAACGGTATTTATGAATTGGTTCATGATAATACCTCAAATAGCTCATTATATCAAACTTCCACCAAAAGACTCAAAAAGGATTTGAGTGATTCCTACATTTGGCATTGTCGCCTTGGACAAATAAACAAGAATCGTGTAAATACTCTCCAAAAGAATGGTCTTTTGAAAACAAACGAGTTAGGTTCGTTTGATGAGTGTGAATCTTGTATTCAAGGCAAGATGACCAAAGAGCCTTTCAAAGGTACAAATGAAAGGGCTAAGGACTTGTTAGGTATCATACATACGGATTGTATGCGGACCTCTCAAGCCCACTAGTAGGAATAGTGAAAGGTACTTCATTACCTTTACCGACGATTTTAGTCGATATGGGTATGTGTATCTAATGAAACACAAACATGAAGCCTTTGAAATATTCCAGGAATTTCAAAATGAAGTACAAAATCAGCTCGACCGAACAATCAAGGTACTCCGCTCCGATAGATGAGGCGAATACCTAAGTGATGCTTTTCAAAGTCATCTTAGAGATTGTGGAATTGTTTCACAGCTCACTCCTCCTAGTACTCCTCAACATAACGGAGTATCCGAGAGGAGGAATCGAACACTGTTGGACATGGTTCGATCAATGATGGCACGAAGCTCACTACCACCATCATTTTGGGGATATGCACTACTTACAGCAGCTCGTATTTTGAATATGGCCCCGACCAAAAAGGTGGATCGAACACCCTATGAAGTGTGGCATGGAAAGGTTCCATCCCTTTCATATTTAAGGGTATGGGGATGCAAAGTTTATGTTAAACGTGACACCCCAAATAAGCTTGAGGCTCGATCCATCAAGTGTATCTTCATAGGATACCCAAAGGATGATATAGGATATATATTCTATGATCCTAGTGAACAAAGAGTGTTTGTTTCACGCAAAGGATACTTCTTAGAAACTAAGTTCCTTATGGAAGGACCTAGTGAAAAGAGAGTGGAACTTGAAGAGGTTCAAGAATCACTGGATGATACACAGTTGGTCGATACTAGCTTTCAACACGAGGATGTTGAAGGTGATCAAATGGTTGATCATACACACGTTGCTCGCAGATCTAGTAGGGTTAGTCAACCTCCCGAGAGATATGGATTTCTCATGGATGGTTGCTACTTGGTCGATTCGGATGAACCGATCTCCTACAAAGATGCTATGTCACAACCTGATTGTGAAAAATGGCTTGAAGCCATGAGCGCCGAGATGCAATCCATGCACGATAACCAAGTTTGGGAATTGGTTAATCGTCCACTTAACTCCAAACTGGTTGGATGTAAGTGGTTCTTCAAGAAGAAGACCGATATGCATGGAAATCTAGATACTTACAAAGCACGACTTGTAGCAAAAGGTTTCACACAAACTCAAGGGATTGATTATGATGAAACCTTCTCGCCGGTCGCGATGCTTAAGTCGATCAGGATATTATTTGCCATTGCAGCTCATTTTGATTATGATATATGGCAGATGGATGTCAAGACCGCTTTTCTTAATGGATATCTTGAGGAAGATGTCCATATGGTTCAGCCTGAAGGTTTTGTCGATCCATCTAATCCTGACAAAGTATGTAAGTTAAGGAAATCAATCTACGGGTTGAAACAAGCATCACGGATGTGGAATCATCGTTTTAATGAAGAAATCAAAGCGTTTGGTTTCGTCCAAAACGGTGATGAGGCGTGTGTGTATAAATGGGCTAGTGGGAGTATAGTCATGTTCCTTATTTTGTATGTCGATGATATACTTTTATTTGGAAATGATATACCAAGTATGGAAAGCGTTAAAGCGTGGTTAAGTAGTCGTTTCTCAATTAAGGATCTTGGAGAAGCGACATATATCTTGGGAATAAAGGTCTATAGGGATAGAAAAAGGAAATTGATCGGACTCAATCAAAGTGCATACATTGATAAAATCCTGAAAAGGTTCAGGATGGAAAACTCTAAGAAAGGTTTGGTACCTATTCCTAGAGGAACCGTGTTAAGCTCATCCCAAAGTCCTAGCTCTAAGGAAGAGCAGGATAGGATGAAGCATGTTCCTTATGCTTCGGCAATAGGATCTATTATGTATGCAATGATGTGCACTAGACCAGACGTCTCGTATGCTTTAAGCATAACGAGTAGATACCAGCACAACCCAGGTGACAGTCATTGGATGGCTGTCAAGAATATATTAAAATACCTTAGAAGGACTAAGGATATGTTTTTAATATATGGGTCTGGTGAGGAGGAACTCGTCGTAAAGGGTTACGTGGATGCGAGTTTCCAAAATGACCGAGATGATTCTCGGTCACAGTCGGGATATGTCTTCATTTTGAATGGAGGCGCTGTCTCTTGGAAGAGTTCGAAGCAGGATGTTGTCGCGTTATCCACTACAGAATCTGAGTTCATCGCCGCTTCAATGGCAGCCCAAGAGGCTGCATGGATGAAAAAGTTCATCATGGATCTAGGGATTATCTCTACCATTCAGGAGCCCCTAGAGATATTCTATGACAATGCTATTGCACAGATCAAGGAGCCTCGTGCTCATCAGAAAATGAGGCACATTGAGCGCAGATTCAACTACATAAGGGATGAAGTTGAAAAGGGAAAGATATGTATTCATAAAGTTCATACCGATCAAAATATTACGGACCCACTCACGAAGCTCCTCGATAGGCCAAAGCATGAGGGTCATGTTTGTGCATTAGGACTTCGGTATTCTAGTGAGTGGATTTAATCTGTGTTTAGTGTTTGTATAAGAACGAATGTAATGGGTATCTCATGAAAATTAATTATGTTTTAATTATTCAATGAGTTATGTTCTATATTTGCATGTTTAATCCATGAATGACTTATGTTGTTCTAAACGTCCGTAGTCGATCATACTTGTGGGAACAAGTATGAAGGTAAGACTATTATGAACCCGGATTGGTTGATATTCATGTGATGAATATAGGGCATAGGTTTGCCACCAAAGTTCATAGATATTTGTGGGATACAAATATTGGACTGACCCGCTCTCAAGGATCACTGCATAGAGTTAGTGTAACTGATCATAAGTAATCCTTGAGTAAAGGCGAGTATCATTGTGTCCTTTGACCTAAGATGCATATTGGATCTGGTTTTTCATCAAGTTTGATAACTTGACTCTCTTCTTTGTTATTTCGGTAACACGATAACGTGTAAGAAAGAGCTCAGATATCATACGAGATGTCAACAAGGGTGTATGCAGTCAAGATGGGATTTGTTCCTCTTATGTGTTGAGAGTTTAGATGTCTAAGGCCTGTTAAGTTAAATCATTGAGAGAATGATCACTCTGTGTCTCTTCGATTTGACAGGACATCTAGTAACAAAGGGATGTAATGATAAGACTTACCTATATCATATCAAGTATGGACTTGAAGGGGATGATGTTATTGAATGGCACTTAGTCAAACACACTAGGGATGGTGACCTGTTGTTAGGCGGTATTCACCATTAGCATTAACTTCCCATGAGTCTCGTGTAAGTGGGAGATTGTTGGAATACCGTATGCCCGAGACACATAATTAGGTTAATGTGGCTAGCCGTGTTTGATCCAAGTCGGATCATACCCAATAACGAGTTAGACACACACCAATTATGTATTTGTTGAGATATAATCTATAAAACAAATACAGAACACGACACATTCAGAAATCGGGTTTCTGAATAATTACTTGAAAGTGTTAAATAAATTAATTGGTTAATTTATTTATTCAAATAATTATTATTGGAATGATTATTTAGACATGTGTTCTTTTATAAAATGGTTTATAAAAGATGGGGTGTTTATATATTTTATAAAGTATAAAATATATCATTTAAACATGAGTCACACACACACTCCATACACTTGGTCAAAGTTGGTAAAGTTTTGTTGGAGATTGAGTAAAGTTTACTTGACCAAAAATGAACCTAACCATAGATTTGATTGAGATATGATCTCATATATATAAGAATGGTTCAACACACTTTCAAATATATACCACTCTCTTTCCTTCTTGTTTTTGGTTCGGCCGAAGTCAAGAAACAAAAGAGGTTCGAGTCTTGGTTTCTCGTGTTCAAGCTTCCTAACATAGCTCGGTGTGTGTTGGAGGCTCGGGGTATCTTCCGTTTGAGGATTTTCCCTTTGAAAGTCTAGCATCAACATCATCATCTTCTTCAACCATCAACTACATCTCTTAAGGAGTTAAGAATGTAAGTTTTACAAGCTTTGATAGTTTAGTTTTTCCGTATTATTTGATCCTTAGTCTCGGGTTTCTAATCTTAAGATTAATGGTAATCTTGAAACAAGAATAAAGGGTTATTCATAGATTAACACACATATGAACTTGTAACATATATATATGGATATATGTACATAAAGTTTATAGATAATCACGCTTCCGCCTTTTAATGACTAGTTAAATGATTAACTAAGTCTAAAATATCCATAGAAACCCAACAATTATAATCTATAAGCATGCATCAGAAATCTTAAAAATACAATTTGTACTTAACCTGCGCTTGGTTTTCTATATTAAAAAAGGAGCTCAAAGGTGCAGCTGATACACACACCGGATATTAGAAATAAAAACCATGAACACTCCTAAACTTTGTCATCTGAATCAATTGGTCAAATGACCAATTTTCCGTTTATACTAAAACGGGCATATAGACAACAATAAAATATCAATTACCAAATGTGACAAAAAGTAGTACAAACGGTTGTAAATATTAACCCAGATAAAGTCAACAAATCAATATAAACATAATAAAAGAAATAAATTGCACTTACATTGTTAACAATAAGGATTTGAAGTACTTCACAAACGATCTCCTTCATGATATTTAAGACGTAACAACCACACTTGGTACTTCTCGGATGAGTTGGACACTAAAGATTTACAAATAATATAATTATAAGACATAATTAAGGTTTGTAGTGATTTATAAACAAGAATATAATAGACTTAATCAAAGATGTCCATAATTTATGCTTATAACATGTTGTAAAAAAATACAAAACAGATTAACTTCTCATAACTAATAGACCAAAATTTGTGAGTCGATTTTGGTTATGATATGTGTTACAATTTAACTAGATTTTTTACCCGGTGTGTTGCGTCGGGGTTGTTATGTGTATAGACCTTACAAAGGCAAACAAAATATGATTGTTAGTATTGAATCTCATCTCCACAAACAACCCGGGTATAGCTAAAAGTTTTTGCATAACGCCAGGTAAATACACTTATATATCAAACAATGATTCCTTATTCAAAATTACACTCAGTGCCTTTTTGCATAACCAAATGAGACATTCACTAAAGACACACTCCTATTAGCTGTATAGAAACAACCAATATAATTATCTATAACGTTGCAGGTTACATAAGGTACCTAAGTTATAAGAGACCATGAACACCTTGCAATTGCTAATCCGACCAATTTTTTGAACCCCGGATTAGACCAGCCGATCCAACCGGGACCCGGTATAAATTCCGGTCCGGTTCACAATATATAGCCCGTTCTCTAATTACTTTCAATCTATCCTCCTTTGGCATCTTGTTGCTGACAATCATACACAAAAAACATGAACTCGGTAATTAAAAATTCTATTTAATTAGATATTACAAATATGTTTATTATATTATTTGTTCAGTGGTCAACCTAAACCCACCTAGATCAATTGACCTGTGATCCATGATCCATGTCCAGCCAATATCAAAGTGTACCGATGAACCATGAATTTCATCTTTAACCGGCTCCTTAGCCTCCATCTGAAAATCTTGATGGTGTGAATTCTAAAATCTAGCAATTTGATTCGGAACACCAAATAAGAAAAACACATAAAACTATACAAGCAAAAAAACATATATATAACCAAGATGTGTCACTATATAAATGTAACTTCATCTCTTACCTCCATTAACAATCGCAAAAAAAGATTCACAGTTATAAGTTATCCCCACTCAGACTCAAATAATGTCTACTCTGTACCTTATGCAAGGTGAATAAGAAAAGCAAGGCCAGACTCGAAGACCTGCAGCCCCTTTTTTGGTCAAAAATTCCAAAACAGCCCCTTTCTTAAACAACAATCTGTAATCCGTAGTGATGTAATCTGAAAAGACTTTTTAAATTTCCAAATTTGCCCTTTGGCAATTCAAATTTTCAAATTGCTTAAATGATATGCTGCAGACCTTGCCAAAAACTAGCCAACTGTCGATTGAACCCCCAAGACCAAAAACTCATATTTACTATCAGTTATGTTTCAGAATTTAACATTTAGAGAACAAAAAAATTTTGTTTCAGAAATAACTTAACGCACTATTATTACACCCTAGCCAACTAATAGTAGAATAAGGTAAAATTGAAGACATATACCTCAAAGAAGATGAAATCCTTCAAGAATTCCTTCAATAGACTCAAAATTTCGCTTCAATTCTTCAAAAATTCTGATGTTCGTGGCTGGTGATGGTGACAGAATGACGTGGTGGTGATGGTGTTCGTGGCTGGTGCTAGTGCGAGTATGTCATGGTGCGTTGGACAACGTTCGTGGTGGTGATAGATTTAGTGGCAGGCTGATGGTGTTTGGAGATGAGCAGCCGCCTGGTATGTTAATTTGAAAGAAGAGAGAAAGAACAGATGGGTGGGCTTTGATATTTATTAGGTAAAAATGAGTCTTGAATATATGACACACATGTATGACACGCATACTTATTTTTGCAATTTATGACACTTGTTTAATGACACCCAAAAATGAGTGTCATGTATCTTCTAATTTTCAAAAATTATGACACTGTTTTAATGACTCGCACAATTGCGCGTCATAAATCTACGCGTGTCATTGTGCGCATGTCATGGAAGCCCTTTTTTCTAGTAGTGGTATTATTAGGGCTCGGTTTCCTTTTCTGTATCGAGAATTATAAGGGCCCGGTTCCCTTTTCTGCCTTGAGAATTATTAGGGCCCAGTTCCCTTTCAGCCTCGAGAATTATTTGGGCTCGGTTCCCTTTTTTGCCTTGAGAATTATTAGGGTTCTGTTCCCTTTCTGCTTAGAGAATTATAAAGGCTCGGTTCCCTTTTCTGCCTCGAGTATTATTAGGGCTCGGTTCCCTTTCTGCCTCGAGAATTATAAGGGCTCGGTTCCCTTTCTGCCTCGAGTATTATTAGGGCATGGTTCCCTTTCTTCTATTCAACCATACCATACTTGTCTATGCATTCATAATCATAACTTTCATACATGCATTTATATATCATTCATACTTTATATACATATCACTCATATCATCAACTACCACCCGACGATACATGCAATATCCGAAGATCATTCACGCACTATCAAGAATCATCCATACATAATCATATAAGGCATACACTTACAACTTAAGGTGAGTGTATTAACTAATCACATAGAGTATGCACACAGCCCCGAAAACATAACAAAGAATTGGGCTACAAACTCACCTGAATACAGTTATGTTCGTCGTTAATGGTTACCCCTTTCTTCAGCTGTGCGCGACTAACTGTTTAATAAATGCAAAATTAAATACCGCTCTAGTCATTCTCATTGTTACTTAATTAGTCTTACGCGTCTAAGCCGGTTTTACTTCATTGAATCTTTACCCGGTTAGTTAATCGTTACTCGTTAACCTTTAAGGGTATATTTCATAAATTAATAAAGTCCAAGGGCTATTATGTAATTACGCCATTTATTCTAAGTCCAGGGACCTCTGTATCATTCTTTCAAACTCTAATTCGTTATTCGATTAATTAACCCATTTGTTATAACGAATTAAGCATGATTCGTTATCTTCCATGATCTGGTTCATTAACCTAGTTCGTCGTCTTGTCATCATCTGGTTCTTCATTCCGATTTGTTATCTGAACATCATCTGATTCGTTACCTTATCATAGCGAATCAGCATATAACGAATTACCAGATTCGTTATCTTATTTAACGAAAGGATATAAAATGAATTAAGGGCACATTGGTTATCAAGTCACAAGAATGTGTCCCATTCGTTACCAACGCGTAACGAATGATCATCCATAACGAACTATCAACAGTTCTTATCTAGATCTTTGACTCACGGGGTTAAAGTCAAAATCAATAAGAACACATAACAGTCAACATCACTGGAATTGCAATTAACTTTCATTTCGTGATGAAATAACACAAGTTTGGTATCAACGGATTCGTCTACCCAGCGCCTACAAACCCGAATCTTCCAAATACTTAAACATCACGTTTTAAATGGTGCGATTTATACATATACACATACGGCTCGTTTATCAATCGATTAACCCATCAAATATTAACGAATTTAAGTAAGGTTTGATGCATCGGGTTCGTTTTTACCTTTTAAACATGGATATAAGATTTCTAGATGTAAACCGGACCTAAACGAACAAGATCTTGATATAAATGTACCTTAAACGAGTCGGTTTACGAACATGGTCTAGCCTTGATGTCGTTTTGGTTCGTCACGAAGTTCTAGCACCAACAAGCTCGGGTTTTCACCTTCGGATCTTGGCACGGGTTTTAGGATTGTGTTCGTGTGTGTTTTTGATGGTGTAGGCTATGGTGTAGAGATGGATAAAAATGGAAAGGATTAGGGTTTAAGGGATATTTATACTCCCTTAAGCCCATGGACCCAAGGCTCATCTTTCCTTCTTGGTCCATAATTAATTCCATCTAAAAGCCTACTTAACCTTCCATATATATTATTTTATTAATTCTCCACTAAATCAAGTAAACTTTTCCATCATAAACAAATAATATATAAAATATTATTCTTAGAAATTTCGGGATGTTACAATTGGAGCTTAAAGAAACTAACTTGGAGCACTTACAAGGGAGTGAAAATGAAAGTAATGATATATGATATTATAGAGTATTAAAATACGAAGATGCGGCCGCAAAAGTGGAGGAAAACCAAGTTGGAATGAAGATTTTATGAAGAATATGATGTTTTAGAATTGTAGCAACCGCAGGCTACGGGTACTACGGTCCTGGTGATGTTAAAGTGACCATAAGGCAGGGAATTAAGGCTACAGCTCTGTTGATGTTAAAGTGACCGTAAGGCAGGGAATAAAGGCCTTAGCTTACGGCTAGGAACTGTAAGCTATGGCCTGGCCGTGGGTTACGGCTGGGTCTGACAGAAATAATGAATTTTTGGTATCTTCTTCCATATTTTAGCCTAATTAAACCCTAGGTAAAATATCATTCATACCTTAACATCCTTGAGCGGTTTTGGAGACATTCTCCACCATCCTAACACCATTGAATCACCATAATCATCCATGATTTCATCATTCCACTCCATAATCAAGCTTATCAATATGAAGATGCAATGCTAAACCATTTACCATCTCCTAGCGTAGGGTTGTGTTTGTAGTTGGATTTTATTGATTTAAGCATTTACTTTGGATTTGGTTAATTATTCTGTTAGTTGAATCTTTATGTCTGTTTATGTGGTTTAAACAGTTTTTTGTTATTGAACGCTTTGAAGTTTTATCAGTTAATTGATTTCTGGTAATCAACTTTTAAGATTATGTTCTTAGAGTCATTGGCCCGTTTATCTTTAAGCATTAAGCCGATTTCATTTATCAAACCCTAAAACCGATAATCAATTAGGTTATTATTCATACAAACCAATTGTTTGGATTAAATTCTGACAAAAAGTATGGTCAATATTTATTATTTGGATTATTTATTTAAACAAAGTGATTTCTGAATAGGTTTAATTAACTTATCCTCTATGTTTCATATATGTTTCACAACCTTATTAGTGTTTACAAATTAAAGTTACTTTTTTCCAAATTATTTCACAATCAAATCATTTTCAAAAGCTTGTTTCACATCATTTTTTCGCACTATTTTAATAATTAATAAGCTATGAGTTTGATTAGCACTTTCCACTGATTCCTTGCGGATTCGATACCTTACTTGCCCTTTTCTAGTAAAGGTATTTTATAAATTTTTTTGATTGACCTTTCTACATCAATCAAAGAGCTAGAAATTGTGATAGACTTATAAAGCTTCCATTAGAAGAAATTAAAGAGTCTTATGAAAGGGATATTGAATTGGAGAAGGAAGTTAAGAAAAAGATGGGTAAGACATACAACACTCCTGAAGAGATTCAAAAATATGTTGACCATGTTACACAAGGATCATGATATAATCCAAGATTACCTGGATCATCATCCTTTTGGCCTTCATCATCTCAACGATCCTCATCAAGAACACGTGTTCCTATTACTAGAGCTTACATTAGAAGAGAACCAAGTACTAAAACAAATGAAGACTTACCAAAAGACTTAATCTATGATTCTAAGACTGGAGAGTTGAAGACATTTATGAAAAGTGGAAGACTGGGAACTATAAAGTACAAAGATGATTTCATATACTTTATAGTTTGAGCAACTCGTAAAACTTGCAAAACTAGAATTATATGAGTATCAGCAATGGAACAGATTTGTAAGTGCTCAACAAAATGATTTTCCTATGTTAAATAGGAAAAGAAGATTAGAGCCTACAAAAGCATAAAAGAAAAGAAGACAACATAAAAGACTTGAGCTTTTGGCGTCCAAGTTTTACCTTAGCAAGCCACAATGAAATATAAAAGAGGATGTTAGTATGAAAAGGGAGATGTTAAGGACCAATGCACAAGTCAAGAATAATGGAAGAATCGTATAGCTTAGATATGAAGAAACTACAAGAAGTGTCCTTATGAACTCATTTGGACATCTTTTGGAGTTATCAAATATGACTATGAAATGCAGTATTTGTACATATCTTCTTACTTATGGGACTTTGCTGAGTGGGACTTACCTAAAGATCACAAGTTTTACACTAAGCTCACAATGTTTCAAAAAAGAGCTGTTGCGTCAGAAATGAAAAGATTGACTAACAAAATCATGAAATGGAAGAATAATTGCAATAAACATGTGTTTAAGATTATACTTAGTTTGCTGTAACTTTTTTTTTTGATGTATTTTTTGTCTTTATTTTGATGTGTAATGCCCATGAGACAGAATTTAAACGTGTAATCATTTCTTTTTAAGTAATGTACTTTACTGTTTTGAAGGATTTGACGTATATTTTGTTAAGTGTATGTAATTCAGTTATGTTTTGGTGCATCTAAGTTTGTTCTAATATAGGGGGATTGTTGGGTCTAAAGGAAAGATTTTGAATCTTCTAAACCTCCCCAAAATTGTCTAAGTATGGAACTCAAGCAAGCTCAAGCACTCTGATCAATGTTTTTACTTCCTCAAGAAGATATCTAATCCGAGATAGATAATCTCCAAGAAATCTTCTACGTATTAGTTTAGAATAAGCTACACCTCGTCGTGCAAAGTTGTTCTTGAATCAAGTAAGGTTTACCTCCGAGCAAACCTTTGATATACCTTTCCTTAAACTAAGTTCACAAGTAACTTAGTGGGTCGAGCAAGGATGGAATAAAGATTAATCTCAAGTATGTTGGTGGGGAGTTTATGAAATTTATCTAAGTCTTACTCCGAACAAAGTTCAATCTCGAGAAGCTACAGTACCCCAGGTATACTTAGTTTGTTCTAATAAACCTTAGTGAATATTGACGATATTTGAGCAAGAACTTGTTTGCTCGTGGGATCTTTTCGAGCAAAGTTTGGAATGATTATGAAGATTGAAGCTTGCTTGAGAGGAATATTTTCAGCGGAAAATATTCTAAGTATAAGTTCGCTCGAAGTAATGTTCAGAGCATACTCAAGGATTACAAGGTCTTAGGAGCTCTACTCGACAAGGAAAATTGTTACTTGAAGACCTTATTTACAGTTGAAATGTATTAAGAATGTTTTTGTAACGACTAGGGAATCTAGAAAGAATGTCAGGGCCTATAAGAAGAATATCTATGTCACATTGATGGGATACCTCTTACACCTATCCTGAATGTCATTGACGGCCTCACATGACATTTATTTGTTCTAAAACCCTAAGTTATCCATGTAGCTTATTGAAAATTAATGATAATTGAAATCTTTTAAATTATTGGTGTGTTTGTTATTCAGTTACTTACTACTAATAGCAACTTACTATTTGTGGTTGATTTGGACGGTCACATTCTATGAGTCTTCATAATTGTGCTTTGTGTGTTCTTGCCCGATTAGTTGTAAGGAAATCATGAAATCGAGTTCTGACAGTTTTTGTACTGAAATGATTCGCTCACCCACAATATTTTCAAAAATACTGATATAAGTTCCAATTATAGAAAAACAAACTTACAAAAGTTTATAATAATTTAAATGGAAACTTCACTATCTTTTAGTGTTCCATAGATTATAAGTATTTTGGATAAAAATTTGCTTAGGATAATGTATCCAAATCTGTTATGTGAGGTTTAGTGCTAAATTGATAACAATGAATATATGAACGAAATTGATATGAACACAGCGATTTGTTGCGAGGAAAAAACTCTTTGATCTTAGTTAGATCAAAGGAAAAAAAACCCTGGGTGATAACAACTCGTCGATCACTAATTTATTAATTACAAAAAAGGTTACATGGGGTGGAGTTATTGATCAATGAATACAACGATACTAAGTGTGTGTGTTTGCAAAGAACTATCAGCTAGAGTATGCGAGTCTTATTGTGTAGCAGATGTGTGTGTGACCTAGCATTGATCTTAACTCAATATAAATAAGAAAAGAAAGATAACAACTAGCTCCTATTTTCATGGCACTCCTCCACTATCTTCATCCACGACTTTGATCTCGTGTTTGACAAGTCCAATAGCGAGATATCTGGTAGAATAAGTCTTGGAGCCGTTGCACTTGATGAATATCAACCTTCATATAAGAAACAACCGTTAACAACAACAAATACCGAGGACCATGATCCTGACATAGCTCTGGAACTCTTCAGAAAGATAATTGATCCAGACACGTCTTCAAGAATAACATATCCTCAATACTCAATTATTTGTGACACAACAAGAAGTCCTATAAATCCGCAATTATCCCCACTAAACGTGTTACGGCCATTTGACCACGTTTCATATCTTCTTGACTGCAAGTTAGTGGATAGACTGAGTCTTCTAACCGTTATACCTGGTAAATATAAGACTACACATGAGAACAACCGTTAATTAGTAATAAGTACTAAGG
>NW_027504105.1:0-20665 GCF_021521415.1 Bidens hawaiensis | reverse complement strand
AACGCGGCACAGCTTAGAAAATGTTTCATGTAAAAAATGACAAGTTTGTAATCAAGGCTTTTTAAGCCATTATGAATAATGATACGCGCTATCTTCTCTTAATGTGGATTCTATTACCTTTTGCATACATGTTTCACACTTCCCTTTATTAATTTTGAGCAATATGACAACATTGTATTGACATCAAAACGAAATAAAAACGAAGTAAAACATACATGCGCGAGCTTCAAGCTCAAACGCGTTAACGAGTCTTAACTCTAAAACGTCAGGGCCTTAGCCCAATTCTATTACCTTTTGTATACATGTTTCACACTTCCCTTTATTAATTTTGAGCAATATGACAACATTGTATTGACATCAAAACGAAATAAAACGAAGTAAAACATACATGCGCGAGCTTCAAGCTCAAACGCGTTAACGAGTCTTAACTCTAAAACGTCAGGGCCTTAGCCCAATAATGTGAGCCTTAGCTCAAATCACTCACAACATCCATCCTACATACTGCGCAGCCTGACCATAAAAATACCTAGACACAACTAAGGCAAAACAAATGCCAAAACATAGTTGTTAAGGTCTCAGGTCGAGGTCGCGCATGCAATTGTAATGGATATCTGAGCAACACATATTGATACGTAAAGGCTAAAAAACTCATAATTCCATGTAATAAATGTGCGACAACGTCGCGCAAAAGAGGAATAATGAAAACGCCTAGGCACGTGTCAACATAATCAAGATATGGCAAAATCACTTACAATATGACAAGGATTAAGTATAATAATTTCCTTACAACCTTGTTCTTATTTCAAACGTGCAAGCATATCTTATATTTAACAAGCAAACATGCAATATAAAGAGATGAATGGGGAATGCGCAAGATGCGAAGAAGGGAAAAACATAATTTCATTCCAAAGCATTGAAATTTACAAGTTTACAAGATGATGAGATACAAACTACAAATAAAAATACAAAAAACATGAAGGGCTTCTCAAGTCTCCACGTCGACGTCAGCCTCTTCATAATCCTCATCACCGCCCTCAGCATCTGGCGCAGCCCGCTCCTCGTCATCTCCAAACTGACCATAGTCAAGTTCTTCGTCCTGAATGGAGTCTTCTATCACGACAGTGTCAGGAGCGGATCCTTTGGCCACGCCAGAGCCGCTAGCAGGAGCAGCATTCTCCGCGCCATCATCGCCGCCACCAGCCCCTTCGCACTCGTCAAGTAATTTCTTTAGCGCGCCGAGATCGGGCTGGTCAGCAAGCGCGGATATCTGCAAATCATAAGGAAAAATATGAGTACAAAAAGACTTGGAAAATAAGTCAAGGTTATCTCATTAAGGTTAAAATACCTGCGCAAGGATGGGAATGGGAGTATTCAAATACTTCTCCCCCATCGCGGCCATGTCCGCGCAGGCAACGTCGCTCTGATAAGGGTACTCGGATGGGTTCTTCTTCAACATGCCATATTCATAGCCATCCGTAAACCCTTCAGCTCGACCCACAAGCGCGCGGCAGCGTTGCAATCCATCACAAGGGCCTGAAACTCGTCTGAGTATTTCATCGCGTAAGCGCAACGAGTCACACCCTGTGAGATTAGCCAGTGGCGATCCTGCGCGAGGGAAGCAACAGACGTCTCAAGAGCAGGAATCTGAGAGTTTAACAACTCAACAGTTTCCTTAGTCTGTTTCAGCTCCTCTTTGTCGGACGCTGCTCGCCAGCCAGGACTTCTTCTTTTTCCCCTCGCGCAAGCTCGAGTGCTTCCTGGCTAGACGCTGCCGTCGCCAAGGCTTCGTCTTTCTCGGCCTGCGCGGCCGCCAGCTCCTTCTTCAGGCCCGCAACCTCACTCTCCAGCGATGATTTGTCAGTTATAGACTGGACAAGAGCTTGGTCACGCGCCTCCGCGTCCAGCTCCAAGTCGCGCACTCTACGCGCGTACTTGGCCGCGTCCGCCTCGGCCGCCTGCAGCTTCTCCCGCGCATCCTGTAGCTCGTGCCCGCGCTTAACGAACGCGGTGTTGGCACTTGCCCTGTTCTCACTGAGCTCTGCTTGGAGCTTCTCAGCTCTCTCTCGAGCATCAGAAAGATGCCAAGCAGATACTTTAGCCTCTTGCTTGGCTTCCGCAAGAGCATCACGTACCTTTACGTAATCATAGCGAAGCTCTTGGGAGGCAGCAAAGAAAGCCGACCTAGCAAACAGATGATCTTTAAGCAAGTCATCGCGAGCGCGGGCCTCCTGAAACCTCCTTTCAGCTGGAGGCACAGAATGAGCCCAAAAGTCCTCACACACACCCATGGACTGAAATGAGCTGTCCTCAGTAATGTTCCATCTCGGGCGGTAGATGTGATCGGCTTCCTGCAAACACAAAGTAATGCTCTAAGTCATCAAAACACTAATATGAAAGTCCGCGCAGCGGAGCAAAAACGAACTTATACCTGCGGGGACGAAGCAGAAAAGTCAGCGGCAGGCCCACGAGAAGACGGCGCCGCGAAACCTCGTGGCGCTGCAGGGCTGGCGCGGCCGCTGTCGGAGCCTTCAGCTTGAACCTCCTCATCCTCCTCAGAAACAGGCCTTTTCTCCTGCGACCTAGAATCAAAATCAGTCTCGCGAGGAGGGCTGTGCGCAGGAGGAGGTGAGGGAGGCCTCGACGCCGCCAGATCGGCGCGTAAAACGGCCTCCTGCTCCTTAGTAATCCCGATGAGGGGAGATTCATCGCTTGCAGGAGCAGGAGCAGAGCCAACGGCGCTGGCACCCGGCGCCAGGAGTGCCGCTAGCAGCTTGCACGCCAGCTACGACTTCTATGAAAAAATCAACAAAAAGAAATGGTTCATGACTTGATCTAAAAGAAAGTCAGAAAATAAAAGCGCAATACGTACCTTGGCGCAACTCCGTTCGCGAAGCAAACATCGCCATGAAGTCCATTCTACCCTTTTTTGAGGGTAAAACAGGGGACTTCGAAGCGACCTCCGGCGCAGCCTCGGCATCTGGTTGCGCTTCAGGTTGATCCACCAAGGTCGCCGGCTCTACAAACATTTGAGTGAGCAAAGATTCATTAGTAATTCTATCAGAATCGCGCTCATAGAACCATAAAAGATAACCGAAGGATAAGCAAAGTGTACCTGTCGAAGGCGCAACGCCACTTCCCTTTTCCATCGCGCGAAGGGAGGAGGTAGTCGCACCATACCTCGTGTGGACAGGAGGTCTGCCCACTTTTTGAGGCAGGGAAGACAAGGGAAACTTGGAGGGAAACTCCTGGGTTTTCTCAAATCCCCCCGCCTGAGTAGGAGGATCCTGAACAACAGGGGCAACATCTTTCTTCTGTCTCTTACTGGCCCCTGCGCCAGTTTTCCCCTTAGCTTTACGCTTTAGTTGGGGCGCCTCCTCCTCCTCCTCCTCTTCCGCGAGCTCCAGCTCGTAGTTCTCAAGCGCGTCTACAATACGTGCAACAAAAGTGTTAGCCAAATTTGGTATTATAAAGGAAAATGCATAAGTACAAAGGCTTACCAGGCGCATCGCTGTCGAAGAGAAATCCCAGATCAACAGGGATGAACATGTCATCGAAGCGATCGGGGAAGCCAACCTCCCCAACGCCCAGCGCGACGGAGCCACCCTCCATATGCTCATCATAGGCGGCGTGGACATACTCCTTGACGACTGCACAAAACAAGTTAAATGATATCAGCAAAACGAATTATATTCGCGCAGAAGTAAGGCAATGAGATTAACTTACACAAGCCGTCAACTTGGATCACGGGCTCAGTCGCGCTGTCGGCCCACCTACTGCTCATACCAACCCCCACCAGCGCCTCCTCGCAAATTTTCTTGGCGGGGGATGGTTCAGCAGTCAACTTTTTCACCCAGGCGCCAGTTGGGTTCTTGAAGACACCCACATCCGCAGGCGCAGAAGAGATAGCGCGCATGGTCATGCGGATGGGGATCACACCAGCCCTGATGTAAAAAAATCTCTCAGACCAGTCATGAAGGCTCTTGAATGAAACAGTGCAGCACTTGACCTTCTGACTGCGAGGAATAAATGAGAACCAAGAATCTTGGATCTTGGGCTTATAAAAAAACTGAAAGCGCCGAGGGGTGGGCTCCTCGCGCTGGGATTTGCACATGAACTCAAAATGAGTCATGCGCACGAGTCCAAACGGATGGACTTGGGATATGTGAATCCCATAGAACCTAAGCAGCGCACCCACAAACCTTGTCATCGGGAGACGAAGGTTGCAGTGGGTGAAAAAATGGCAATACAGGGATATAAAGCCAGTGGGCGGGTCCGCCGCCGTTTGCCCGGCCGCCGGCAACATGCAGCCATACTCAGGGAGAAAACCCTGAGTATCGATAAGGCTGTCAAGATCGGCCTGCCTCAGTTTGCAGGGGATCTCGTCCCACTTCTTCACTGCTTTGGTCCTCCCTACCTCCTTCGATGAGGCCTCAGCAGCCCTCTTCCCCTTGCCGGTCTTCTTCAACGTAGACATCACTAACGACTTCACACGGCAATGGATGGGGGAGATTGTGTTGTCTGAGCTATCAGACATACAACTGCAAAAACGGACAAAGGATGACCTGAAGAACAGAGATCTGGAAGCAGAAGACGGTTAATCGGAATAGAATGAAAGAAAGAAAAGAGCTTTGAATAATAAACAAGAAGATGAAGGATAAAAAACTCTAAGGGCTGGCTTTTATAGGCCCAGGAGAGAGAAATATTGGTGCTGATCGGACTTCACGCGCCCCCACTCGCAGGTGTAAGCCAACGCGAGCGCGACACGTGTCCCTGACACTGTGTGAGGGGACACGAAAAGAAACTCTACAGCTCCTGCCAGAATTCACGCGCCACCACTCGCAGGAACGGACCAACGCGAGCGCGACACGTGTCCCTGACACTATGTGAGGGGACACGAAAGGCAACTGTAGCACCTCGAGCACACGAAAGGTCTGACACGTCTCCATCACTGACGCACGTCACCAACAACCAACCACGTACAGGGACGATTCGTTTGCAACAAAAAGGATAGAATTTCGCGCAACGATGAGTAATAAGAAGAAAAAGACAAAACCCCTACTAAAAGAGCAAACTGTTAAGTCTAATATCTATCTTGCCTCGCTCGCGCGAGACAAGACACACATTAGACTGGGGGGGCTTGAAGAGGTATGTACCCGCCTCAACAACGAGCGAGGCGGGTCAACCCACAAGATATGGACAAGAGGCTTGAAATCAAGACATTATGAAGGCACAAAGCCAAAACCTACGCGCATGGCGCATATCACATATGCTCACGCATATCACATATGCTCATGCATCACATGCTCAGGCATCATATGCTCAGGCACCACAGATGCTCAGGCATCACATATGCTCATGCATCACATGCTCAGGCATCATATGCTCAGGCATCACATATGCTCACGCATATCACATATGCGCGTGGCGCATCCGCGCGTGGCGCATATCACATCTGCGCATGAAACATCTGCGCGTGAGAATAAAGAGAAGACCTCGCGCATCCTCAGGATAGGCGCGTATCACACATGTACATAATCAACCTCATCCTTATCCAAATCAGGATTAGGGCAACCTTGATTGTGCACGTCAGAAAACCTTCCAGAATGTATCTTTTTAAGGAATAAGAATATGCTGATGTTGACAGCTGCCAATGAAAGGTGGACAACTCAGCAAAACCTATGTGCTACCACGTGATTATAACCAATGAAAAAGCACCAGGTGTCCCAAAGGACACGTGGCGCAAAGCAACTGGAAGAGGCCAACAAAGCCCTAATTGGGTCTGAGCCCAATAATTGGAAACCCTAGCACTATAAATACCACATCAAATATCATCCAATGACATCCAATTAGAGAGATTCAGCTATTAAGCAATACACTCCAAATTCCTTACTCTCATATTATTATCTTCTCCTACAAACACTTATTCTCACACCGGAGGGTTACCCCAAAGAGGACCCCTCTGTCCCTTTCTGAGGGGTAAGTTTACGGTGCTGTTCATTTTGTAGGTGGAAGAACCTAGATCCATCAGATCCAAGAGAACCATCGGTGAAATAGCATAATCACACCCGAGGAAAGTAGATCGTCTACCAGTGAGTCGATCCACGTTTCTTCACCAATAAAGTTAAAACCATCAAACCCTCAATATATATATATATATATAAGTAGGTAAGGTGGGAGGACCAATTTATCATAAACTCACCATTGTACCATAACTTTCTTTAAACACTAAAAAGTGTTTTGCGAATCGCCTTGTGCTCTTTGCTAAGAAACAACAAATCGTTGTTTAAGGGCCCAGCAGTTTAGCGAATCACCATTAGTAACGACAATAATGCAAAACACTTTTTAGTGTTTAAAGAAAGTTATGGTACAATGATACAATGGTGAGTTTATAATAAATTGGTTCCCCCACCTTACCTACTTGTATATGGAGTGTTTTATGGTTTTAATTTTATTGGTAAAACAAATGCATGCATGGTATTTATTATGACATTAATTTTATTTATTGTTTCAAACAAACACTCGTGAATTAAAGTAAAGAAGTGATATCAGAAGTTGTCGTTAGTAATGGCAACTTGGCAGAAGTTGCCATTGCTAACGGCACATTCTCAGAAGCTTCCATTGTTAACGACAACCTGTCATAAGTTTCCATTGCTAATGACAACTTTTCAGAAGTTGCCATTAGTAATGGTAACTTAACAAGAACATGGCAGAAGTTGCCGTTAGTAATGGCAACTTATGCATTCCCAATAATTTAAGTCTTACATTCTCTGACTAACCTTATAGGGTTTCTTCAAGTTGCCATTACTAATGGAGATTGTATTAATTTTGAAAAATTTTCAAACCTATGCTTAGTTGTGAAAAGGATTTCTTAAACATTATTAGTTCGGTAAAAAATCAAGAAAAATATGGAAGATCTCTTTATAATTATTATTGTGTGTTATGTTTTAATGTTATCTTATAATTTATACCCGGCACCCCTGATAAGACCTAGGGCAAAGAGTTTTGTTCATGTGCCGAGATCGCTTCAACGGATTATGTCAGAGAGTTTAAGCATCGGAAGACAGAATTGTGGTGCGGTTATACACGCAACAGTGCAACACTGACAAAAGGCAGAGTTAGTAATGCTACGACCTTGAAGGTTAACGATGACCGTTGTAGTTTCTTCACCATCATCTTTAGAGTTGTCGGTGTTATGTTCCGTGTAGGTTACGCAATCTAAATCCCTGTAAATATACATATATTTCTTCATGTTATTTAATTGTTATATATGTATATATCGTATGAGATTTAGTTACAGATGAGATGAGATCTGGACGATTAGTTTACTAACTGTAATGATCTAAATTGATATATGTACGTAGTAAAGATAAAGATTAGCTTTTATTATGTTTCCAAAGAATAAAATTATATACTATTATACTATAGATAAATATCAAGTGTTTATGCGACAAAATAGCTTTTTAGGACCAATTATTTGACCATTTATACAGTTAATTGCAATGGAAAACCAAACTGTTTAGTCTGTTGGCCAAAGTTGTCTTTGTTAAAACTCTTTATGATTCCTATGTGCTTGAGTTCAAGTCTCTTTATCAAGTTTCAGTTTTTTTGTGGGTTATCTTTACTTATAGCATCTTCATCGGAGTGGGTGTGGAGGTTTTTGGTGATATTGAATGGTGCGAACGAAAGTTTACGTGTAACACCCCAACCTGGAACATGCTAACGTGTCACTATTACAGATATCAAATCAAAACCACAATCCAAGTTACAATAAATCGAAGCAACCTAAGTCATATTATTAAACTACAATGAATTAACTTATAAAATCTTGAACGTCATTAGTCTCTCACATCACTACTTCCCATGATTTCCCGAATTACCTGTGAACAAATAAGAAAAACACGGACAAAGAAAACACTGCTGAGCCAAAAATTGCCCAGTAACGGCAAGAAAAACAGTAATGACGATAAGACGAATGAACGGAAGCAAAATAATAACCAAAATCTATCATAACGAAAATAAATATGATACTGAAACTGATACTTTTAGAACCTATGACAATATCATACCAGAACAAAAACTGAACATATACCAGTGACTGACTTACACGACAAGTGATGCTGCAAAAGTAAGTCGCGTACTGAAAGGAGTACCCAGAACCAAAACATATAACATATAGCTTGTAACATATAACGTGTGACGTGTAACATATAACGTGTGACATATAACGTGTAATATATAACTGAACTAGGATCGATCCATACTCCCCTAAATGGCCAAAGTACTACCAAAGTACTAGTTAGAGACGCCGTAAACTTTTAAAACACACTGTCACGAAAAGTGTTGTGCTCGGATAACAGAGTACTAAACCAGAAAGGCAATATAACTGCCTAACATATAACATATTAACAGAAATTCATATTATTATCCATAAAAACATGCAATAATGAGTACAAGTTTATAAGGTCTATTGCATGCAGAAAAATCACTAACCAGAACTTTGATCAAATAGGATCTAAATAAAACAAAACTAAATAATAATGAGACGACGCCAATTGTGTCATATCAACAGAGACAACTGTGGGGTATTAAATATAAAATACCAAAGTTCGTACTATAAAGTAACGGATTGGAATCTTACTATACTATTAAAGCAATACAAGGTTTTCACATGGTATTCAACTAGCATGTCCATATAGGCCTCCAACTCATCAATTTTCCATTTATATAATTTCCATATGTTAATTTGAACATTAATTTTAAACATTAACTCCTAAGTTGAAGAAAATTTCAAAATAAATTGTTATAATCATCATTTATTGAGTAATAAAGACAATTCATTGTTTTCATTGTTATTTGATACTTTGTAATTTTTTTTTTTTTTTTGGATTTCGGGAAATTATTGATGAATGTTTGGACTGGATGTTAGGATTGAAATGGTGGTTTAAGCCACGAGGTTTGGATTATATTGTTGCTTTATTAAATGCGCGGTTTAATAAAACTTATGAATATCTCATATATATCTATATTTTCCGTCCGTGTAACACGGGATCTAACCTAGTTAATACTATGAGTGAAAGAAACCGGAAACCGTACTACGAAATAACGGAATATAATTAATACTAAGAGGAAACAAAACAAGAAACCGTAATACAAAGTAACGGAATATAATTAATACTAAGAGTAAACGAAAACAGAAACCGTACCTTAGTTTAGCAAAGCAAAACAATTAATTCGTCTTTAACCAGTACGAGCGCCGTGTTACCAAAAGGTTGTTGGTGCAATTAGGAAGAACACAAAGATACCCAGCCGGTGGTAACGTTGGCGAGCGGTGATGGCGGACTCCGACTTAAATTACAACGGCAGGAAGCAAAGGGGTGTGACCATCAGAAGCGTCCGCGAATGGTCGTGGTTACAGGCGTGATGGTTGTGGCTGGTGGTGGCGAATAGCTACGGTGGTGGTGCAAGGCAGTGACGATAGTGGTTTCGAGTAGCGAATGATAGCAAATATGGTTTCGTTAGTTGATTTATGTGGCTTAGAGTTTATATAAACCGAATATCTGTGAAACGGTGGATATCTTCATAATCCCAATTTATTTGATAGTAATGAGGTTTGAAATTTGAATATTTGATAAAAAGTACTTTTATTAAACAAAGGGAATTATGGTTCCTACGTTATAATTTATATGTTCACTCAATCATTAGAGAGAATATATTATTATTATTATTATTATTATTATTATTATTTCTGGGTATTACATTACGGGTGCAGACAAACGTTTCTGGAGGTTTTTGTTTGCATTCTTAAACGTTTGGAAGTCGGTTTGTAGTGCCCCACCACAACCACTATACACAAATCATATATATAGAGAGAGAGAGAGAGAGGGCTAGGTTAAAATAAAAACCCATTTGAGTTGTGAAAACTCTAAAAACTCATTCTCAACCACATGTTTTTAATTAAAATTTAAATCTTGTGGTCTACAAATAAAGTTAATAAAAAATGTAAATTTAAATATAACTTTTTCTCTCTCCTGAAAACATATATAAAAATTTGTAAAAAAATATTAAAAAATGGCAAAACAATTTTTTTTTCGATGTTTTGTATTAAATGTTACAACATATATTACGTGTGCAAAAAAAATAAAAAAAAAAGATGTTACATAGGGTTTTCACAACTCAAGCGAGTTTTCATTATATATTTCCCCTATATATATATATATATACATGTTTATTATATTTTAATGGGGTTTAGATTGGTTTATGGGTGGAGGAAAAGTGTTAGAGATTTCAAAATAGCAACCTGGATTATTTAGAGAGTCGTGTGATAACTTTCAGATTAAAAGTTATTTTGGTGGTTCTCCAAAACACTTAAATCGGATAAAACTCTAAATTGAGACAAGAATTTAGTATGGAATTTGTGAGGAAGATGAACCAGAGAAAGTGTCAATCAAAATATGAATGATATATTAACCCTAGGGCAGTTTTCAGGCAGTTTCAAAGTTAGATAACTGCTTTAAGCAGTTATCTATTCAAAATTCAAAATTCGTTAATAAATAAACTCCAAATTAAACTTATGATTATGTGTAACATAATCATAAAATTCATTTTTCTAATGAAATTTTTATGAAGCAATATTAACGAAAAATAAAATTTTTCCAAGCTGACATGGCAGCTTAACCCCAGCCAGGGGTTGCCGCGCCTAGAACCCCGCAACCAAGGGCGCTGCCTCCGGACCCCTGTTCGTTAGGGGCTTCGCCCCTAACATCATAGTAAACTAAAGAAAGTGTGCACTCCGCACATCCCGAACTTGCTTAATGTTTACTATGATTAAATTGATCGACTAGTTAATCCAATTACACTGAAAAGTTTAAAATATGATGTTCCGATGAGGTGGAGGTTTAAATTGATTTATGGGTGTGGATGCTCTTATGTGTTGTTTAATTGTCATATTAATTAAATAGGTTATAAACCCGTGTACTACACGGGATTGTGATACAAAAAAACTGAAATTAACATCATTAATTATGTTTAACATGCATGCACATAAGCACATCATCAACAAATAAAAGGATCGAATAATACATAATTAAAAGTTCAATATACAAATCAAAACTATTTGATAACGCAGAGAAAAAAGTTATTGTGGTTCAATTCACCCCATTATATTAATTCCATCTACAACATGCGAAAATGACTTCCATTTTGGCTGATCACAAACTGAATCGCATATATTTTCATTGAATTATTTTAAAAAGCCAAATTATTGTTAAGTCCAATTGCCCAAATATGAGTAATTTTTTTCTTTGTAAGCCCAAATGCACCCCTATCTATACTCTACTCTAGACGTACATTTCCTATTGACTTACGAAAAGAATTATACATAACAATCATTATCATTGACTTTTATTTATAGTGTTGACAAAACATTGAGCAAACGACCAAACCAAATAACATGAATAAGTAATAACAACTTGTACCAACAAACATTAACATTCATACATATTCGTAACATTTAGTCAGCCATAACATTTAGTCATCCAAAGCATGTATAATGCATAAGGTGACAATGTATGGTTTAACCTTACTTCATAAGTTAAACCAAGCCAACTATAATAAATAAGAGAAGTTACCAATATTTATCCAAAATGCGGGGAATATAATGAGTCATCATCATTTCAACATCTAACAAAAGCCTACGCAGGTAAAATAACATTAAAACTATAGTTTAACCAATGCATTATAAATTAAGGTTGTTAATAAACTTAGGTTTAAGATATCATATATAAAAAATGACAAACTAACATATAACAATGTGATCTTGGAAATCAATGAGTCTTGGTAATAAAAATTACCAGATGCCATATTGTTTTATTTTGAGGGAATTTATAACTTAAATGTAAAGTGATATATTAAATAATGAAGAGATGAAGATATAATATACATATAATATGTTGCTTCGAGCTGAGAAAGTACTGAAGAATTGTCGGTGTATTTGGTTATGGTGAAGCACTTGTTGTTTGTGGTACTTGGTCATTTAAAAGCGAATTTTTTTCCCAACCAAACCAGTTATTTCAAATGGAACCATGGGTAGAGTATCATCCCAAAGAAAAATTGAAATTAAAAAAAACAGAATTAAGCAGTTAGTTAAATTAAAAATTAGATATTTTAAATTAGATAAAATTATACAGCCATTATCCTATCAACCAAGTCTTTAGCAGTCTTTTTCATCATTAATGTAGCTTCACAATCAAAGACAATTAGAGAAAGAACTCTGGCAAATGGTCTAGTGGTATGGTGTCCACCTTTTAAAGTGGAGGTGGTGGGTTCAAATCCTTGCAAGTGCAAGGTTAGAGGGATTTTAGGTGAAAAAATTTGTTGTTTCAAAAAAAAAAAAAAAAAAAAAAGAAAGAACTCTGGCATTGCCTTGCTGCATTTATGGAATTTTGAACCTGAAAAATCTAACAACTTATTGGTTACTGAAAAAATAGATTACATAGTAACAAACTAATTGTTAGTAGTATACAATCATAAATGCATATAAGTGGCTTTGCGTTACCTGGGAACATTAGACATTTGTTAGATTGCACAGATAGTAGAACATTGGATAATCTATGTTTGTTCCACCTTATCAGATCCATCTACATAGTCACTGAGAACATATATAGTAGCAACCTTCTTGTTACAAGTCGTACAAGCATTATAATGCCACTCCATGTCAAGTAAAATACTTATAATTGTACCGGTAATGATAACAGACTTGACCTCAATTTGAATAAGCTAAGATAATTATTGTTAAATTTTGAAACGAAATATTAAATTAAAAAGGAATGGAATATATTTACCTCAGTTGTTTTTGTTCACTTCTGCTATGCTGTTAAGTGTTAACGACACTTTCATTCATGAAAGCAAGTTAAGCGTCGACATTCTGGAAACAAAAAGAGAGAAGAAAATTATGAACTTGGGGTGATTTTTTAAAGTTTTAGCAAGTATTTGAAAATTGTAAACACAAACCAGAAAACCAACTTATATACTTAAAGTTTTAGCAAGTATTTCTTAAAGTTTTAATACTTAAAACCATATACAAATTAATAAAATTCTTATGGTAGTAGCAAAAACCCTTTGGCTTACCTTAGTAAGTCGAATAAGCTGCCCTGTCATAAACTTTCTAAACGGGCCAAAATCTTGAATTGACCCAAAAAAATCAGCATTGCAAAAAAAAAAAAGTCAACATCACATATCTAACCAGTTTGACCACATTTTTGATTATCCATAATACTCTAAATTACCACATTGCCCTTGGCAACCCCTGATGCAAACCAACTTACCCCTTATACTTTTATGTATTTAATTTACAGTGTAAAGTTATGACACTTTTTTATAGCTAAGAATTCAAGTAAAATTTAACAGAAAAACATTATGTCAAAACTTTTCTTTTGTTTTCCTTTTTCTTTTTTTTTTTATGATGCAAATGAAAGTCAATAAAGATAATACTATTACAACTGTATGGAGTTTAACTTAATGCAACTTTGATAAATCGAAATTGTTTGCAGAAACAAAATATTCAAATTTAAATAAAAACATTCCAAAACCATCTTAAGAATAAACAGGTGTTTAGAGACATTCTTCAATGTCTCTTAAGACATCTTAGAATCTCTTTATGACGGGCTTCTAAAATTACTATTTAAGGAATGCATTATGATATGTGTTGTTTTAATAAACTTAGGTTTACCAGGTCATGTATAGATTACATTAAAAATCCTAACTTTGTTATAGATTACAGTAAACATTATTCAATCTGATTTGTTCATATATAGTATGATAATGTAAATCATAACACTAATCCACTACTAAGAAAATGGATGCTTACCTTAATTGCAGTGTACATAACTTTGGGTTAATCAATTGAATAAAACCAAGTCACACGCATCACTCATTGTTATTCAAATTGGATTTCACCATACGTGACTGATAATAATCTAAAAAACAGAACTGCAAATCTATTATTGTAACTGTAAATAAGAAAATAAGATTATTGCCTTATCTGTAATTGTTGCCGCTCGAAAGCTGATGTGGAAAGCGAATACATCCACCATGAATCGCTACGACTGAATTATTCGGCTTGGAAAAATTAGGGTTTGTCAATAATAGTTGAAAACGACAACATCGACTATCAGTTATTAAGCTATGCAAACCAATATGTGAGGAAAATCGTTGAAGAAGATTTGTGATTAAGAACATCGTATGTATGCGGTTGCCATAGAATTAGGGATTAAAACCGCTATACTTTCTAAGGTGCTGTTTGTTTTTGCAGACATAAACTGTCTGCAAGCTGATTTCATCTGTTTTCATGTCTGCAACTGAAGATGTGGTCTGAAGATCTGCAAGCTGAAAATATAAGACTGTTTGTTTTTATAAGCTGATACTGTCTGCATAACTGTCAAACTTATCTCACAAGATAGAAGTCATTTATTCAAGTTACATCTAGTTTTTAGTCTTTGCTTGCCATGCCGATTTGGTTTTGGTGGGTGGTGGAAGGTGGTGGTGGTGGATGGTGGTAGTGGCGGCGGACGGTGGGTAGTGGCGGTGGATGGTGGTGGTGGACAATGGGTGGTGGTGATGGATGGTTTTGGTTGGTGGTGGACGGTGGTGGTGATGGATGGTGGTGGTGGTGGGTGATGGATGGTGGTGGTGGCGGTGATGGATGGTGGTGGTGGTGATGGATGGTGGTGGTGATGGATGGTGGGTGGTGGACGGTGGTGGTGATGGATGGTGGTGGTGGTGGCGGACGGTGGTGGTGATGGATGGTGGGTGGTGGACGGTGGTGGTGGCGGTTGGTGGGTGGTGGACGGTGGTGGTGGCGGTGATGGATGGTGGTGGTGGTGGCGGTGATGGATGGTGGTGGTGGTGGGTGATGGATGGTGGTGGTGGCGGTGATGGATGGTGGTGGTGGTGGCGGACGGTGGTGGTGATGGATGGTGGGTGGTGGACGGTGGTGGTGATGGATGGTGGGTGGTGGACGGTGGTGGTGGCGGTGGATGGTGGTGGACGGTGGCGGCGGGGTACGGGGGTGGTGGTGGCGGCGTACGGTGGGTGGTGGTGTTGGCGGACGGTGGTAGGAGCAGTGGATGAGAGGGTGGCTGCAAAGGGAGAAGAGTAGGGTTTTTTTGTGAAGATGTTTTAAGCAAGATTTCCTTGCTTTTCTTTTAAGATGAAAGAAGATAACTTCAGATCTGTTTTAAGAAAAAAAACAAACAGTCTTCAAGGGTAATGTCTGCGCGCCTGCAGACATTAGCTCCCTTGAAGATGTTTGAAGAAAAAACAAACACCCCCTAAATCTACGTTCTGTGTTTTGGTTATACTAGATGGCAAAATAACAGGAGGTTAGAATTTAAGGAAGGGCCTATGTTGTGAATAAGACACCAAAGTCAAAGAAAAGCTTGTTTTATTATAATAGTTTTTTTTTAAGTTATTTTTTTTATGTTTTGTTTGATTATCTATTTATGTATAAAAGTATGTTTTTTTTGTTTTAAATTTGATAATTATTTTTAGGTTTAGTTCCATACTTGTAATTAACCTAATTGATACTGGACGAATTCGTGTCAACTACCGAATGAATTCGTATCAATTGGCCAACACAACGTCTGTGTTTTTTTTTCTTAATACGTTAACTTGACGAAATTAGTTTTTGCGTTTAGTTTCGGTACCGTAACAACGTAGCTAATACCACCCGAATTTGCATCGATTCGTCGCTGCCCGTCTTTTACCGACCGGATAAACGTCATTTTAAATATGTTATTTTTTTGTATCGTAGGCTATACGAGTTTCAATACTGTTTTAGGCGTCTATTAGTTTATATATAGGGTAAAATACATGTACCAACACGAACCTAATCGATAGTGGCCAAATTCTTGTCACTTTGATTATAAGTTGTATGTGTCCTGATACTCTTTTGGGTGTTTAGAAACTTAATTTTTATTTAGTCTTGGTGTTGTAACAAACTTTAGTGATACTAATTGAATTCGTGTCCCCGGGTTTACTACCTAGTTTATCATTAAAATAAAATATTGGCAATTGAAAAATAAATGTACAATTTTTGCGTCTCTTTGTAGAGAAGATTTGTTTGTAAAGTTTTAAAACATTTTAGTGTCTTGTTTTATGTGAGCTGTGGTTTACTACTTTACTTATTGTGGACAAACGGCAAACTATGTGATTTTCTCTAGATATGGCCATATGGAAAATACAAGGGTTGGTGAGTGAGATGTTTGAACTTTGAAAAGTCAGAAAACACACATACTCCTTTTGTTCATATATTATTTTCCCTTTAGTTGTTTTCTTCTTAGACTAGTAAAATGGGATGTGTATACTCCAGCTCATCCGGCAATCAGCAATCCAACAAGCAAATGATCCATCCAAATCATCACTTTGACTCTCCCTCCAACCTCAAACATGGTACAATTGCACACAAACATGACATCATGCCCATTCATGTCACCACCAAGGAACCCCGTACAAATTTCAAAACGCTCAGTGAACATGACGAGTCCTTCAAAGGATCAATAGCACCAATGATGTCAAGCCGCCAATTCCAGACATGAAAGATTTTGAAAGCAAGAAAGATAGTCATGGTATTAAAGGAAACACAACGGAAGATATGGAAAACACGGAGCTTCACAAGGTGGCTAGCTTGAATCAATGGCTTCAGGCTAATGGCAATAATAACACACACATGCCTGAATAGAATCCGGTTTGTGTTGAGTTACTAGCACAATAGAAATCATTTATTAAATGCATGCATACATATTTCCTATGTTGTAGTATCGTTAATCGTCGCATACTCTCATTTTCAGATGTATCTCACATGAACATACAATATACTCATCAATGCGTCGTTTTCATGTGTCAAAAGTCCAATCAACATCCACCTGACAAAGGATTAATATCACTCTAAATTTTCAATATGAATGAGAACAAACGTGGCATCACCCGACAATTACAACTTCTTCCCCCTACCTTTTTGAATTATATTGTTCTCGGTTAGATACTCCACAAACTCATCAATCAGATACGGCCACGCACCTTCAGCATCATAATTTGAAAGTCCGGGATCCACGCCCTACAAGGTACAACATTATATACACAACTTTGCTAAAAAATAGTAGCCAAGAAACATAATTTGAGGCGGTGTATCTTACAGTTGCAAACTCAAGTAGCAGAGACCAAGTATCCCGAGAAATGGCTTTGTTATGCTTCGTCTGAAATCAATAAATGTGTCATATTAAATGTCTACAATGATGAATCTGACATTGTAAAATAAGATACCTGTAAGAAATGGCACCAGTGATGAATCAATGGCCACTTCTTTTCGGCATATAACAACTGCCACATCCCTATAGCTGTTTCCAATGCTAAAGACTTTTTACCTTGAAATCATGTAGTTAAATGAGCACTTGTACATTAAATCACCTAAAAACAGCCAAATAGCATCTAACCCCTCATACCAACCAATATTGTACCTTGTTCCAAAACCAAACAAATCCGCACTAAAACTGAACCGCATTGAGCTTATTTGAATGTTTGTTATTGGATTTATGGCCCAAACTCATTATCTTGGGCCAAAAGTTTTAGATCAAAATTCATTCATAAATTGCAAGTAAACAAAAGCATTTGGACAAAAGTTTTGGGGCCAGACTCTATTTTGGAACAATGTTTTCGGGCCCAAACATTTGAAGCCCAAATGTACAACCGAAAGCCAACCAATAACCAATCAGTCTCCTAAAACCAAGAAACCAAAATTTTCGTTTTGGTCCAATTTGAGTCCAAAATTATGTGAATATGCTAAATCCGTACCTTTTCCTTTGCCCAGTCAAATGCAAATATATAAATCTCCTTGAATTTTTCTGCACAAAATAGAAAATCACAATTCACAAATTTGCAAGAGAGCATAAAGTGCTCATAATTTAAACACTTAAATCAATCCATAGTATCATTTAGATTAAAAGATGCAGCAAAAAGATATTTTTAGAGAACAGCAAGTCAAAACTCAAAACTTATTTTTAGAGAACATACGGTTATCACTTAGCTCAGAACGTATATATGGTAATCGCTCACGAAACCTATCCAATGAGTCTATCCTGTCACACAAATTACAAAACAATGTCAGATAACTTTATGACATCAATTCTAGATGCAGAAATAAAAAGATGCTGTTAGTCTGTTACAGCAATAATTACCCGAGAGATTGCAAGCCACCAATAAATTCCTACTTGGAGAATTCACACATGGTAGCAGCTTTCATGTACCATGAGATAACCAACTGAAGTAACAATCAAATATTATGCCAATTAATTTTAAAATGTGTCACAACATAAGAAAGTTCTAAAAATTTCATCTGAAATTAGTATTCATGCTGCCATAGTACATACCATGACAACATCTTGAGAGTCTACCTGCAATATGACAAACAAATAATGTTAACTAAATAATGCCTCGTTAAGACCAGGATTTTAATGTGAATATAGATGAAATGAATGCTGGATTTACCATTAGGTCATTGCAAAGGGTGCTAATACCATCAGCCATAATCATATCAGTATAAGGATCTAAAAGACAAGATAAAGAAACTTAAATCAAGTCGTCTTAACGTTCAGTGAACCGATTGTGAACTGTCCAGCCGGAAGTTCGTTTAATTAATAAACGAGTGAACATGTTAGTTGAACATGAACACATTTCTCGTTCGTTCGTTCATTTATCTTCGTGAATGTTCATTCAAGTCTGTTTATCTTCATCTATCTATTGTTTGAGTACGTATGTTTACATATTCAATTAAATTTCTTAGTAGGCTCATTACAGTTTAATCCAGTTTTAACAAATCTTTAGGTCAGCATAATATGCTCATGTTTTCAATGGTGTGCGCTCAATTATGTTCATTCGTTTATGTTCGTGAACCGCTCATTTAAACTATTAACAAGCGAACATAAATGAACATGAACACGCTCATTTTCTTAATAAACAAGCACGAACAAGAAAAACTCGTTCGCTTAACTGTTCGTGTTTGATCGTTTGTTCGGTTG
Source organism: Bidens hawaiensis (assembly GCF_021521415.1). Classification (NCBI taxonomy): domain Eukaryota; kingdom Viridiplantae; phylum Streptophyta; class Magnoliopsida; order Asterales; family Asteraceae; genus Bidens; species Bidens hawaiensis. The sequence continues at coordinate 1,598 of NW_027504105.1, read as the reverse complement.
AAGTTAAATAAGCAAACATGCTATATTCGTCTTCATTCGATTCAATTACAGACCTAATCTCTTGGATCATATCAAGAAGCAAATTTGAGGGCAAAAGGTTAATAAGAGGTTTTAATTGTTAAAACATGCCTTTGTATCTATTGTATAGGTTTTCTGGATGTTTTGAATCTGTGGATGACTGGACTTGAGGTTGACTATAGTATACATCAAATGCTCCTTCAAGATGCCAATCACTGGCCTTCAAAACCTGAAGAGTAACTTTCTCACTGCAATAATAGAAAGAGAAACAAGCTATTAAAATTACGTAATTTGTACAAATAATATCACTGCTATTCAAACGCATGCTAACTGTAAAAGGTCTTAACTAACTAAATGAAAGTCCTAACTAGCTATTAGCTAATAAGAAAGGAGTGTTGCACACTACCCGTAAAAGGAACTTTATGTTTTGCAAACCTGTCCTCGTAAAGCTTAGCATAGATACAATTATGATTGTTATATTGTGTTTTAACTACGGAAATTATTATTAATACAGGTTCGTTTTGACTCGTATCATGTATATATCATCCTTGTTATGTAACCATAAAAAAATGCAATGTTTCCACTATATGATCTGACAAAGTTTGGTATGACGTGGTAATGATTTGCAACTTAGATTATTGGTTTTGTCTTCAATATTGGTAAACAAACAATGTGCGACGTTAACAACATGCATTTCAAATGGTCCACAAACATCCACATTAAGTATGCAATTAATCAGAAGGGACAAATATGTACAACTTTTAGGGAAGAATAATATTTGATGTTTAGCAAGCATACAACTTCCGCAAGAAAACTCAATAGCATCAAAATGCTTGCAATAAGTTACATGAACCATTTTATACAAATAAAAAAGTGACAGAATTCAGCAAGAAATGTATTTTGATCAAGTCATTGGGATATGAAATGACTTCTACAAGCAAACTTATTGGCAACAAACAGGCTTATCACGTGAATGAATTACAAATTTCAAGAGTATTTTCAAAGGGAGGAGGTGTGCAAGCATCTTGACCCTTTTTCTAATGTAGCTAGCCTCACTTAGCAGTATCAACAGTGGCAAAAGATGCAATGTGTTCAATAGAATGATTAGCCATTTATTTTTGTTTCCCGGTGTAACATCCCTTGTTTTTATATTAGGAATAGCATCCAAGGCTAATACTTTGTTTCTTATAAACTCGCACTCATCAATGAGTTTCATCATGTATTGCACTAACTTTTTGTTGCGTTCAATTTATAAAAGGTTCTCAACAATTCCAACTGAACACTTTATAGCCTTAAACTAGCCTGCAATACTATAGTTACATTGAGAATTTGAGATACGTTGCTTCAAGTTGATGGATGAAATGTCCATTACATAGTTACTGCAATTCCTTCCATAGTTTATATTCACAAAGTTAACTTACCACTAAATTAACATCTAAAAAGTGATCAAATAATCACATCTTACTCATCCCTCAACATTTTCAACATCAACCACTAGTTTAGAACGCGATACATCAACAAAACAACTTCCACTTTAACAGTGTGATTTCAACCTGGAAAAAAAACACTCAATATAGGAC
>NW_027504104.1:0-18357 GCF_021521415.1 Bidens hawaiensis | reverse complement strand
AAATCAAAGATAAATAAACGCGTTTAAACAATCAAAGATAAATAAACGCGTTTAAACGAATGTGAAAATAATATAAGAAAGGATTATTACCAGCTTTTTTGGCTGCACGAAGCATAACTTTTTCTACTAAATGCTGACCATTGAATAAAAAGCTCGACTTCAGAAACAGCTTCCTCGTTTGTGAAATACTGATAAAGACCGTCTGAGGACAATATCAAGAATCGATCTCGTGGGCCCATCCTGTGATGGTGAAGGTATGGGAGACAGTTTATGTATGGAGCATTTCCAACATAATCTATTCTAAACATTTCTAGTAATGCATTGTTCCATTTAGGCTGCAACAAGTGAAAAAACAAAAGATAAGATTTTAGTATCTTAGTATCAAACATCAAATTAAGCGGAATCGTTTTTACCCACATGTTCGAACTTCGAACTTAGGCAGTAGTTTTTGTTAAGATTAATTAAAATGAACAAATGTTTTTAAATCACCTGTTTAAGAAAACCAGCACCGAAAGCTCGAGTGACCTTTAACGAGCCTTTAACACGGTCATTCATCACTGCACAGTCATCATCATGGTGCTCACTCTTTATTCTTTGAACTTCCTGTAACAATTAGATTAATTTAATTTAAGAAAACTGTTAATTAATAGAAATTCGAACCGAAGTTATATTATTTGATTCTACCTCGTCAATGGAGGTACTATGATCCATTGTAAGTTGACAAGCACTTAATTTAGGATCTGTGGTGGCAATGTCAGCATCAAAAACCTCGAGATCATACCACGTTTCTTCGTTTATCTTTTCTAGATCTTGTCTCCAGATATCCGGCTCGGGTTTCTGAGCCAAAACTGTTCGACTATCACCAACATTCATCACGTAAACATCTTCTCCTTTCATCAACATAACAAGAACACAGGAACCCATCAAAGCGAGTTCAGGATTTTCAACAAGCATCCGGTCTGCAATATCCAAATAAGCCTCCTCTGTTTTCTTAAGCCCTCGAGACAAAGCTTTCAATACATCTGAATGATTAATCGATTTAGACCCATTACTAGTCATATATTCTCGTGAAATTCGATCAAGTTCCAATCTTTCCCGGTAAAATTCACACTTCCATCTCTTCTTATTTCTAATCTTGCTCTTTATTTCCTGTGAATTCGTGCCCAAATCCTCATTCGCACAAGGGTAACTTTCATTCTGATCAAAGTTTCTCACTAATTGATTCTTTTTATTTTGATCATTCGCATGTGAATCGACAACGTTTAACGACTGCTTCTGGTTATTAGAATCCGATGAATCAACTTGATCATCCCATAATAACCCTTTGAGTTCCTTTTGCACATTTGCATACAAATTACACAACAGAAAATCAGGCGCATCCGGACCGTTAACCCATCATAAATCCCAACGAAAACCCACCTGTGCTCCTCCGAAACCACCACAAGTACCAGATCCTCCCCCGCTTTCCCTTGCGCCCATTGAAGATCCCGACTCCGATTCAAACACTCACCATCACCATCATCAAACAAACTACCTTCACTACTCAAACCAACACTATTATTAACAGTCAATTCATTCTTTCTCTCCAAGCCCCCAACAGCCCAATCCTGATCCTTCAAATCAGTCACATATTTACCAAGCGGAGCAACCGAATTTTGCCCGAATGTCTTCGAAACTGCCTTTTTTATCACCCGAATCACATTCGGTTTCCTTGATCTTCGTTTAATCCCAAATCCATGCGAATAGCTTCGCTGGAAGTGATCGTCTAAACCGATAGGACCCGATTGAAAACCCCGCTCCATCGGGCCGGATAGAAACCCGCGTTCAATCGGACCCGAATACAGACCCGACCCGGAACTCAAAGGACCCGAATGGATCAAATTTCTGGGCAAAGGCTGGAGAGGAATTGATGCAAATGACGTTGAGCTTTCAAAAGTGGAGCTTTTATCGTTAATATTATTAGAGTAAACATGAAGGAATGATGTGGATAATGGAGTGGATGTGTTGGCGGAGACTGATGCACCGGAGATTGACCGGAACGTTGTGGTGTCGTCAGCTGAGTGGACTTTGGAGGTGGGTGTTTGGTAGCAGAAAGAGTGACCCAGGTCGTCCAATGGGGCGGAGATGGTAATGGTTATGTTTTTCCGGTGGGTGAAACAGAGGGTGAGTTTGCCGACCGAGTTTCCCATGAGTTTAGTTGGAAGACAACAACAAGAAGAATTAATTGGGTGTTAAAGGGGGTGGGGTTCACTTTTGGACGGAGGTTTTTAATACATGACGAAATTCAACAACTTAAGTCTAGTTGAATATTAATGAATATCGATAAATGCAAGCTGCTCTAGAGTATTCTCGTCCGACAATCTCTCTATAGTTACATTAAAAAAAGCTATATTTTTTTTTTCTTCTGTTTAATTAAATAATATATTTTTTGTATTTTATTCATTACAGTTTTCTTTATTCACCCTATAATTTACAAAAAAAATCACTACTCTTTCCCCAAATTTACAAAAAATCACTACATTTTCTCTTTTCACCCTATAATTTACAATCACAACCACTCAAACCTCCACCCTATAATTTACAAACTCCCCTCACAAACATTTAGGGAACCGGATGAGAATGCTCTTAGGCAATGTTTTAAAAACTGGTTTTTTACTCGTGTCGTATAGGGCTAAAAATAATACAACCGCTTAAATAGTTTAACTTATAATTTTCTATACATACAACTTCAACTCTAAAAATAACCTAAAAGTAAATGATTCTATAACAAAATATAATTCAAAACTTAATCCATATTTAAAAAAAATAATTCAAAAGCACTCAATTTAAAAAAAAAAATAGTCCTAAAGTATACACGTTTGATTAATTGTTAGGTTAAAAGTAATTTTGAAAAAATATGGGCCGCAAATATCAAAAGTTTATCGGACAAAAACCGGTTTGCCGGTAGAAACCGGTATTTTAGAAAAAACCGCCGGTACGATGTTCTAGCAAACCAACAAAAAATATCGGGGCTCAAAATGCAAGCCTGTTGTGCGAAATCCGGTGTAACCGGTTCAAATGGTTGGTTTGAACCGGTTTTTAAAACACTTGGGTTAGATGTAAGGTAATGGAATGCATCAGGTTTGAATCATGTATATGACAAGAATTATGTGGGGATTTTTTTGGAGTCCCAGTTCGATTTCAACAAAGGAGAGCACAATTATTCTTGGTTATGGACTCGGATAAGGTGGATTGTATGCGGGTACAACTACGAAGCTTGGACGAAAGCGGGTAAATGGGGGTGGGTAGCTTCGTTTATGTGCGGGTGATAAGCCTTTGATGGTCCCTATTAACCTCTTAAAATAAAGCCGCCTGAAAAAAAACTAATGAGAAATGACCGAAAGGAAAGAAAAAAATAGACCCGTTTACGTTATACTACATCGTCATTGGTAAACTTTTATTAAAATATACACGATATTTGAATTAAAGATAAAACAGAGATATTTTAAGCCCTTGTGGTATGATAATATAATTGCATGAATATTTAGGTGTATTATAAATTGAAAAGTTGAAGTTGTGCAGAGGATTGGTTCATTAGTCAAAGTCAGCCAAAATAAAAAATCTGGTTAAATACACACGAACTTTGATTGCAACCGGACTTCATTTAAAGCTTTAGTTCATGTATTCTAACACCCTAAATCAATAACCATGTTTAAAACATTTAGCGTGGAAAAATAGGTCTTTCAATTTTCAAATCTTTGTATCGCATGCCCATCAAATGTTATCCAAAAAATGCAATTTAAAAATGCTTAACAAACCACAGATTTCACATGCTTACAAATGTGGCTTCCCAAAATCTTTGTGCTTCGAACCCTCCTAAGACTTGAGTTACAATCAACCGTCCACTTGTAATTTATACAAAATTAGCATAAACTTAGGCGAGATAACACCACGAATACCTGAACAAGAAAACCCCAAGACTAAAAACAACACACAAGAAATAACAACTGATATGTAATAATTGGTTCGGTGTATTATACGTCGCCCCAACTTGGCTCGGCCACATATATGTTGACGTATGGTAGTAGGCTTTGGGACATTTGCTTGCAGGCCCACGTATAATACACCAATGGACATAAAATGCGTCGGTTACATGTCGAGTTCCTCTTTTGATAAATTAAACCTGCAATCGAGTTGTGGACACATAAACTGATATACTACACAATGTACACATGACTTGAGCAAATATAAAGTTTCTACCAATCCTTGCATGCTAGTAAGGATGGATTTTTACCGACCAATATCCTATCCTTACCGCACTGAACTGGTACTAAATGAAGACAATTGGTACCGGTATTGGTCTTCGTTTATCATATTTTAGGTATCGGTACCCTTTGGTTTAGGAATACATACATATTTTTTGTTATTCAATGGTACTGGTACCGACCGGTGCTGAATCGGAAAAATCGGCACAGTATTTAGTTGGTCTTCATTTATCATATATGGTTTCACTCATTCTCGACATCAGTATTTATCAAAATACCGGTATAGTACCAGTATGGTATCGATATCATCCCTACTTGTTGGAAACAACTTCGCATATGATACACAAGTCGAATTCTCATCACTCACATTCTCTTTGATCTGGAAGTTCACACTTCTCATGTGTGAATTAAACCAAGTCCACCCCATTCATGGTGAAACTCGATTATCCCAATAACCACAAGCTCCCTCATGTGTCAAATAAATCATTCTAGGGTCACCTACTCATGGTAAACCCTAAGCCTCATGATTAAAATTTACTCCCTACTCTATATAAGATAGTGGTAAAGACTTTTTTATTCCTTTCCATTCAATATAGGGTTACATTATATAGAGATAAACCGGCCCATGAGCTCGGTACTAAACCCTAATCTTATAGGTTCCAATACTCCCCCGCAGTCATAGCGGTCGAGAATTAGACGCTTAGACTGGAAAACAATACATATAAAAACATAACAATAATAATAAGATAAATGTGCTTCAATCGACTTGAAAATCAAAACTTTTGCCATCAAATCCGTATTGTGTTGTGTTGGGACCCGGATTCTTGATCCTTGTAGATAAACTATTCTTGGCACCGGTTACCAAAACTAAGGATCCTCAACAGCCGACTTCAATTTATATTCTAATCTATTTTGCTGGTAAAACACGTGCTTACTGGAATTCCTACTTTTACGGAGAGCATATTTTACCAGGTCCATCCAGCTCGTCCATGTTCATGAACGGTCATGAAGAAAAAGTAAACAAACGTGGCCGGATTTGTAGGAATTAGTTAGTATACGTTATAATTCTTTGTATTTATATATTGAATGAAGGCTGATCATAACACATCACATAGTACACTTAGAACTCTTAGCAAAAACACTCTGTAATCACGATCAGCCTTGATTCTATCTCTTGTAATTCCTTTGAGCTTAATATAATTGGTAGTGATAATTTTCACTATCCGAGGTTTTTATGCCGGCAGGATACTAGTTACCAAGGGCTTTTCCTCGTACAAATCTTGTTGTTCAACCTTTACAATTGTTAATTTGATCGTTTTGTTCATACCAGCACCAATCCTCACATACTAATTTGGTTACTTGATCCTTAGACCGATTTTTGACCAAAACATGTTGATATCTCCATCCATTTATTGTTTGATTGTGCCATCCATAGTTTGCTTTATTGTGCTTGTTGGGATTACGCGGTTGTAGTTCATTGGTTCTTGGTTCCCGGAATGATAATCATGATCGGCTAGCGATAAGTTCACAACCGATAACCGTAGTCGTGTGTCGGTTTGTCGATGCTTAGCATCTAGCGGACTTTTAGATCCGAAGATCTTTAAAAAAGGAAAGAAAAAGTAAAAAGCAAGAAAGAACAACAAGAAAGGCCGATGACCGTGGTTAACAATGGTCTCTTGGATCCATAGATCAAGAGGTGAGTTCCGTAGATCTTAAAAGAAAAAGAAAACTAATATAATCAAACCATAGTTTGAGGTCGGTGGCCATGGAACATGGTCCCCATTGTGGCTAAAACACCGATAACATAATTAAAGAAAAACAAGGAAAAAGAAGCAGCCACAAATGTTTAAAAGTAAACCAAGAGAACTAGTAAAAATAACCCAACCAATATGAAGTAAAAAATCAGATCTGCAAGAGATAAAACATAAATGTATCACAAAAGTGCTTCTTTATCATGTTCGCGAAAATTAGCATAAACTCAAAACCATAGTAAACTTTTGTGATGAAAGTCAAACAATGATGTCATCAACCGAAAATAATTGTATCAAAAGGTAATAGTGAAATCAATAGGATTGGAAGGCAGCCGATGATAACGAAGCTTTATTTGACATAAACTTGAGAATAAAAAAATAAACGAAACCAACAACGGAGATGGGACAGGACGGCGGCTATGGTGGCTCACCGCCCTGTTTAGGGTTTGAAATCGTTGGCGACGGCTAGGGTTTATATTTTTGTGGTGGTGCAGCGGAGGAAAAAAAGGTAACTAGAACCTAAGAAGGTAAAATACTGATCAATTTCCATTCAATATAGGGTTACATTATATAGAAATAAACTGACCCATGGGCTTGGTACTAAACCCTAATCTTATAGGTTCCAATACTCTATACACAATCAAATAAGCCTACACACAAGATTATTAATTTGTAATCATGATCTTTTCAATAAGGAAATATGATTCGCATACTACTTACACTTACACATATGATTTCATAAGCAATTTCTTGTATACTCAATTACAAATTAGGATTAATTGAGCTCATTTTGATCCCAACCCTTACAAGTTACTGACTCGCTATCAATAAGTTGTTATACATCAAAAAGCGAACTCTCTATCACTCACAAAAGGTTACTGTAGATGACTTAGAATTACTAAAGCAGTACGTAGTACAAGTATGAATACACCTTTTCACGTTTATGCTTCCTTTGCGGCAAGGTGTTTGTAAGAATGCTGAGCGTGTTTATTTCCATTACTTCCACATCTTATCTTATGCGGCGCGTGGTAAATATAGGGTCCTACTGGGGACGCTCAAGACACCCCTAAATACGCCATGTATAGTACTATACGTGGCCAGGGCGTACCTACTCTTTGTGTAGGGGGTTGGTCGACCCTTGTGAAAAAATTCTTTTAGTGGTATATATGTGTTAAAATCTCGATCAACCCCTGTAAAATTTTGACACCGACCCTTGTGGATTTCGAGAACGACAAAAAGACCCTATGAAAATTAAAAAACGACCTCTTAGTCAACACCTATTGATGTAAATATTATTTACATCAATAGGTGTTGACTAAGAATTTCGAGATCGGGCATAATAAAAAATAAATTTACAAATTTACATTTATAATTAAATAAATGTATAAAACTAGTGTTTTATCCGGTACGTTGCGCCGAGCAGGTCGGTAAAACCCGGCTGTGGTAAGACCCAAGCGTTGATACGGTAAGTCAACGCGAATTTGGTTGGTTTTGGTTACGTGCGTTTTTGTATCGGAACTAAAACAAAAATAATATAAAAAATGGCGTGTTTTTGGTCGGTAAAACTCGATCATTGGTAAAACCTGACTGTTATCGATCCCGAACATTGAGGCGGTTGAGTCTAGGCGAATTCAGTCGGTTTTCGTCATGTTCTTTATGGTACCGGAACTAAAGTAACAAAAAGCAGCATTCGGTCGGTTTTCGTTATGGTAGTGAAACTAAAACAAAACTCGGTGAGTCTAGCGAATTCGGCCGGTTTCCATCGCGTTCGACACTGTACCGTAACTAAAAAAAATAATAAAAGAAAAACAAAAACAAAATTCACATTCAGTAGGTTTTCATTACGTTCATTATGGGACTAAACTAATACAAAAAAAATACTACCAATAGGATGCTGCAAATTGGCCAAAGAGGGCTTTGCGGCACCAAACTTTTAAATTATTAGATATAATAATAACTAAATTTGAGTTTAATTGAAACAAATTTAATAAAAATTTAAGCCCAAATGCCCAATCAATCTATTCACAAGTTTTAAGTCAAAACCCAAAACTCTCAACCCAATCTACATTTAACTTATTAAAAAATGTTACAATGACACAAGGAATTTGTGAGGTGAGTTCAACGGGTTATAAGAGCTTAAATCTTCAAAGAAACTGCTTCAACTTTCTATTATACGTTGGTTTGCTCACCAACTTCATTTGTATTAGTTTATCGTTTATTGAGGTTACCTCTCGTATTATCTGTCGCAACTGCAAACGTTGAAAATACTTTTCGCCGATGAAGTACGTGAAATCTGATTTGTGTAATCAGATGGGTGATGAGAATTTAAACGATAGTTGTATTTTCTTTATTGAAAACGACGTGCGTATTATATAATGCTTTTGTTAAGCTTCAAAAAATGAAAACCCTAAAGAACAATTTTAGACATATGACGTTTTATTATGCATTTCTAATGAAGTTTCACGTAATTTTTTTTGTTATAGGTTGTTTTGTTTGATTACCTTTTTTCTATATTACTCGATCCGACCCGATTTTAGCCGATCGAGAGGGCCAACCATACCAAAAAAATTATAAACCGATTACTTGACACGATTGGCCGAACCGGATCGGAAATATTTTTCTAGCGATAGTCAACTGAATACCGACTAAAAAGTTTTCCGACCCTTATCAGAAAATTTACTGGGTGAGCCACTATACGCGGCGTATAGGGTACAGTCAACCTACGACAACCTGCGTCGGTCATGCTAGTTGTCAGGTCGTACCCTATACGCGGTCTTAGGCCAATTTGAATTATTGAGTTCACCGGCTCCACCTCCCTTTTCTTTATTATATATTCACATGCACGCACATATACTTCATCACCCGAGAAGCAAAAATAAAATATGTCTTGGTTCAACCCTTTATTTCCAGACTCGAACGAGGAGGGGGTCGGGATACGCACATAACGATTAGCATAGCACGTCGGGGTTACCAGATTTGAACCAAGTTTCATTGTATATTTATTTAATATAAAGTTGTTAGTTGCTTTTTAACTAAGATATGTTACCACTACGTACGTTTGTCAGGAGTATTTAGGTTGCAATGGTCAGCCTGAACAGTCTTACGATCAGCCTAGCATGCCGGGGTTACCAAATTTGAACCAGGTTTCGTTGTATATTTATTTAATATAAAGTCGTTAGTTGCTTTTTAACTAAGATATGCTACCATTATGTTTGTTAAGAGTATTTCGGTCACGATGGTCAGCATGAATAGTTTTACGGGCAGCCATCGTACCAGTTACCAGTTGACGGGTCGTATTATGGAACTCGGTCTTCTTCTTCGTACCATTTACCAGTAGGAGAGACACCTATTACGGAACCCAGTCTTCGTACCATGTACCAATAGAAGTGCGACCGTATTACGAGGGAAACGAAAATGATGAAGATTACATACGCAAGTCGACAGTTTCGTATAAAATAGATATTGTAATACACCATATGTTTTGTTTAAGTTATTATTTTTTTTAACATGTTTTAAAAATGTGCTTATAACTTTTTCAGATTTTTGAGACCCGTAATGAGTTGGTGAATTGGGTCAAGAAGAGAATACAGGAACATGTTTTAAACCTTCCTATACCTAGTACCTGCATTGGATTTAATAAAACTTTAATAAATATTATAAATACAGGTTTTATATAATAAAATTAGGAAGGTTTTTAACTACCTTCATTAGGGTATCGCCAATTTTCTCCTGATCTTTAATATTACTCAAGGTGTTGTATATGTCCTTGATTTTACATTTACAATCGGAAAACTGCTCATGTACGGCTGTGTAAATTTGAGCGGACCTCAAGCCGTTCCAGTTTAACGTCGCAACCAGATCAAGTTTAACGCTGGTCATTTTCCTGAGCTGTAGGTACCCCTCCTCAAAGACAACGGGATCGTGGTTGTGTGTTTCGTTTACTACTTCAAGCCTCCAACAATTACTTGTCGCGTCATGCTTCCCTAGGAATTTAAATGGACAACACTTTTTAATACTATCGATACGCCTAACCGTGGCCTTTAGTTTCGGTTCCCCTCCATGATTGCATGCAAGGTTTACACCGTTTTTCTTTGACCGTTGGACCACAATAACACACACCTGCTCCTGTCCTCTCTTCTTGGCCTAATCCTCCAACTCATTACGGAACTCAAAATCTGAAACAATTATAAGCTCATTTTTAAACCATGTTAAAAAATAATAATAACTTAAACAAAACATATGATGTCTTGCAATATCTGTTTTATATGAAACCGTCTGCTCGCGTATGTAATCATCATCATAATTCATCATGTTCGTTTCTCTTGTAATATGGTGGCACTTCTATTAGTACATGGTACGAAAACTGGGTTCCGTAATATGGTGACTCTCATACTGGTAATGGTACGAAGAAGAATACTGAGTTCCATAATACGACCTGTCAACAGGTAATTAGTACGATGGCTGACCGTAAGACTGTTCAGGCTGACCATCGTAACCGAAATACTCCTGACAAACGTAATGGTAACATATCTTAGTTATAAAAGCAACTAACGACTTTATAGTAAATAAATATACAACAAAACCTGGTTCAAATTTGGTAACCCCGGCGTACTAGGTTGACCTTAAAACTGTTCAGGCTGGCCATCGTAACCGAAATACTCCTGACAAACGTACGTAATGGTAACATATCTTAGTTAAAAATCAATTAACGACTTTATATTAAATAAATAAATAGCGAAACATGGTTCAAATCTTGTAACCCCAGCGTGCTAGGCTGATCGTTATACGCGTATCCTAGATCCTCCTCGTTCGAGTCTGGAAATAAATGGTTGAACCACGACTTTTTTTTTGCTTCTCAGGTGGTGAAGTATATGTGTGTGCATTTAAATATATAAAAAAGAGAAGGAAGGAGGAGCCGGTGAGCCAATAATTCAAATTGGCATAGTGTTATACGGGGCATATAGGGTATGACCTGACAACTGACATGGCCATCGCAGGTTGACTGTACCATATATGCCGTTTATAGTACTATACGCAATGTATCGGGTACAACATAAAAGACAAAAGAGCCCCTATACGCCGTGTATAGTAATATACGTGACGTATTTAGGGGTGTCCCCAGTAAGACCTAAAGAAAAAAATATATATAATAAGACAAAAAAGTGAGGGGTTTTGATAAAAAAAAAAAACAAAACAAAACCCTATACGCCGCATGTAAATCTATACACAGCGTATAGGGTGGTTTTTTCAGTAAAGCCCCCCCCCCCCCCCCCCCCCCCGCGCGGTGTCCATAGAAAATCCTTAAATATATGGAGTGTGGGTCGCGTATAGGGTGGTTTTTTAGCAACCCCCGCGGTGTCCGTAGAAAATCCGTAAATATATGGAATGTGGGTAACTGTGGTCACGCGGTGCTCTTTGAAGGAAAATGAGATTTATAGATAGAAGAAAGAGATCCGATCAAACTATGGGTTGATTAGCTGACTATGAATATTTTAAAATAGAAAAAATATATTAATTTGAGTTGTGTGAAGGGTTTTAATTGCCTCGAGTGTTTTATTTAAAAGATTAAATAGATAAACAGAGATTTTATATATGCAATAGTTTTATATGAGGTGACTTATGTGACTAAACTAGAGAAATCGTGGGCGTTGTCTTTCTATTGCCGACAACTTTTGGGTCGTATGTGGTGGCGGACGGATTTTGCAACGTGTGGCACCTTCTATCTCTTTTCTCAGTTGTACTGCATTGCTGTTGCTATTCGATGTTATGATGATTGTCGGAGATTTGACCTTTTGAGGTATATTGATTGCTTATATAACATTTATGCGATGGTGAAGATTCAATTGTTGCTATTTAACGTTATCATGAGCAAAGGCAACGTCTGTTGCCGGAGACCTGAGCCTCTTACGGGTTGAAATGTGAGTGGCGTTTTTGTGTGTTTACGGCTTGAATGGTATTCAAGGTTGTGACCGGATTCGTTTTGTACCTTTGGTTCATTTTAATTTATGCTATGTGTATGGTTTGAACCGATCTGAGCACATCTAATTGCCATTCTTGAGAGTTCAGGTGGTATGGCGGTCCGGTGCGGTACGGTTTTCCTATCAGTTGTTTATGCAAAAAAGTTGCTTAACTAGCAGTTATACATTTCCTTTCTTAGGAGCTTTATTTGTTTGTACTGTATGAAGGTTTGGTCACACGTTAGTGGTTAAAATTGGTCCACTTATGTTTGTGCATTGTATCAGGCTATTATAGCGTTCCATTATTTGGAATTGCAACATATGTTGCTACCATAATGGAGATCTGAGCTCAAGGAATTAAATTCACACGTTGACTTTTTTTATAGTTTCGTCGAATATTTCTTCTTTTCATTTATGTTTTAACTAGCGTTACATTTTCAAACGTCTATACGTTTTTTCCTCCTTGTCACACACCCGGCACAATGCACGGCTTCTAAGCTCTGGTTCTTTACCAATTGGTTACATTCAAATAAGTGGATTTGATTTCGATCATCATATAAAATGCTAAGCGTATAAGTTACTTAAAAGAGTTAATTTTTCATTGTATTTATGTTTGTATATTATTTTTCATAGTTTATCAAAATAATAATAATAATAATTATAATTTGTCTTATTCAATAAATTACCTTTAGACTGGTTGTTATGGGGCGCGGAAGGGGGAAAAAGGGGGCGCGGTGGGCACCGTACACCGGCGCGGGGCGCTGTCGGTGTAGGCGCGGAGGGGAGAGGCGCGATTGGGATGGCCGGCGCGAAAGAGGTGGGGTGGGGCCATCTCCTTTGCTAACCGTCTTAAATGGCTGAACATTCCCATTAGTCTTCTTCCCTGAAGTGATTCTCCGGTTTCTGGTTTTTATCCGTTTCCGTCGAGCATTAACAGCCGGTTTTTTATTCTCCGGCGAAATGATACTACTTTCCTGCACCGAAGAAACTTGAATAATTTGCAATTCAGACTACTTTCCGGCACCGGCGAAATGAGGTACGGTGGTTTGATATAGGATGACCAAATTGTCGGGAAATCAAAGGTGAATTCGACAACGGCAGCCGTCAATACGATTGTTGTTTGTTTGATGATAGCAAATGAGCCATTTTTTTGTTTGATATAGGACGGCACGTATTGGAGAAACGTATGTTGTTTGATGATAACAAATGTGTCATTTTTCTATTTTGTGTAAAAATAAAAAGGTTGGGCTTCGATGCCCTCGATGCCCACATGCCGCTGACGTGGCACTGTAGAGGGGTTCGAAGCGCCTCACCATAATAGATAGCCTTAGGGTCGAATCCTCGGCCACATTCTCTTTTTGTTAATATAAGTTAGAAATTAAAATGAACATTTAATAGAATAGTTAAATTGTCAATTTTAGCAAATGACTTAGAAGTCAAATTTATAAACATCATGTTTCAAAACCGTGTTATGACTTTTCTTCGAATAGAAATGGTGAACCTTTTAATTATAATATTTTAATTCTTTAGGCTAAGTTAAAATAAACTTTTAGAGTTAAATAAGGTTTTAGTTCTTGAAGTTTAACTCAAATAATCATTTTAGTCTAAAAGTTAAAATTTGGCTTTTTTTTTTATTAGTTTCATATTCGTCTCAATTAAAGCCAGAATATTAACGTCATCTATTTATTCTGTTATCTTTTGTAAAACGTTTGGCCAATGCTATACAAACGCTAAAAGGGTACAGAGTTGAGCAACAGGTGATGAACGTTGACTTAACACTAGTATTTTACTCATTTTAAACATGATGGTTAAGTATCTAAGTATGCGTGTTAATGGTATGTATTTACTTAACTGAAGAAACACTAAGTGAACCCACAGGCAGATTATAGATAATCTAGGGGTTAAGTAATGTTTCCCACGGATGAGGTCTAGCAGAGAAGGTTGTTCTTCTGGAGACCTGCAAAACAGACACCGTAAGCTCGTCACTGAGAAGGGGGGGGGGGGGTTCCTCCTTGTGACCACCCTCCGGCGTGAGAATCAGACTAGATTGCTCTGAATATAAGTGTATATTAAGAGATTGCTAGATAAGATTGAGATATCAGATGATGTCCTTACCATTCCAAGGTGTTGGAGTATTTATAGCCGAAGGTAGGTTTCCAAGCAGGTATAGCCGGCTGAATAGTATTCCTGTTCTACCAACAGTGGACTATGCACAGGCCATGCTGGTTGGTGGATAGGTTACGGCCAACAGTAATAAGGTCGGTTGTATACTGTTCTACCAACTGTAGGCTGCGCACGTCCCATCATAAGGGTTGGTGAGTAGGCAGCGGCTAATAGTGACAAACATTACTAGAGGGTGCTCCTCCTCGTATTGTTGTCGGTGAGCTGTCACCCTGTGATTAGTTCATGGCTGCTCTGGTCAAACTGTCTGTTCCGTCCATACCTTAGTAGGTATAGTACGAAAGACCTTCCAGAAGCATACGGACTGGCTCATTTAGGCTGGAGTGTTCCCGCCTTGCTCATTCCTTCATGTGACAACTGAAGTAACGAATGCCTTGTGCGTGTAGCCTTGCTGTTAGTGCGGGTAGCCTTCCCTGATGGCTTGTATCCGCAGCTGCGGGAACAGGCGGGGTACTTCACCATTGGGAGGCTTTCCCTGCGGGTACAGCTGGCGTACTGCGCGTAAGGTTCTTTGAGCATGGTGGGTCCTGCTGGAGCAGTTGGTCATCGCGCAGACATCCCTGTTCAAGGTGAGTCTTGCGGGTCCAACTGGGCTCTGCTGGGACCTACCTCTTCAAGTCCCCCCAGTCCAATGTTCTTCTCATGAATTATTAATAAGTGAGGTGAACTTTTGGACTTAGCAAGGGGTTTTGAAAAGGGTTTAGTTTTTCGGTTTTCCGTGGTGATTCATCCAGCGGTTTTCCTGATGTCACGCAGAAATTCCCGACTTTTCTGCTTGATCTTTGGGCGTGAAGCGGGTAGGTTTGTAACCTCCTCGCGCGTCAGGAGTGTTGAGTCCCAATTGTGTGGATTCTCCATGAGGTTTTGGTGGTTTTCGACATAGTGATCATTTATGCTAAAACCACCAATTCCATCTTGGAGTTTCAAACAATCTAGTTCTCGACGTTCCCGTCGTGCGGGAATGTTATTCACGTTTCCGCAAGCATGGCCCAGAAGATCCTTCTTGGTTTGAATTCCCTGCAGAGTGCTAAGTACGTGAAGGGTTTTGCCTTGACACTGTACCCGCACTCGCCTTACGGTTACTTTACTTCCAAGGTATTCCTGGCGTCAATTCCCTGCGGGTGCTAAGTATGTGAAGGGTTTTGCCTTGACACTGTACCCGCACCCGTCTGATGGTTGGTTGCCAAGTTATTCTTGGCTTCAATTCCCTGCGGGTGCTAGGTATGTGAAGGGTTTTGCCTTAACACTATACCCGCACCCGTCTTACGGTTACTTGGTTGCCAAGGTAAGGGGTATTTTCCCGCTCACTTTTGAATCTTTTTGAATTTTGAATTTTGAAATTCGAAGAGTTGGTGGAAAGATAGGAACAGTCCAAACATCTGAAACGTCGTGCGACGGTTTCTTCTGACTGTGTCAGGACGTGCAGGAAGTTATGGTGACGTGACAGTACATGGTCATTCCAGACGCTTTTTCAGGCGCGTGGGCGCGTTTTTTCGGGCGCGTGGCCGCGAAATTAATGGTATGCGTCCTGTCAACAGCTGTTGCCAGCTTGCTTTTTGCCACGTGTCATAGTTTCATTGCACCTTCGTTTCTCTCTCTTCCGCATTAATTTCATCGCATTAATTGCGATTAGTATATAAAGGGGGAGAGGGTTATTTGTAATCCACACTTTCACTCTTTTCTTCATCTTCTTTGCGATTTCCGGCGAATACTTATCCTTTTCAGGCAAGCATTCTCCCGAAATCGTTTTCTTCTTTTACACGATGTCTCGTGATATCGATTCTACAGCTGACGACAGGAGTACTGCTGGCGAGTGCCAGTGTGCTCTGCCTGGCGATCTGTACCAGTATGTTGTCAGGAAGTTCATGCTCGAGTCTCTCGAGCCTGAGTTTCCTGAACCCCATCAGACCGTGTACGATGCCCCCCGAGGCAAGATCGGGGTTTATGCAGCATTCTTTGTCTATGGGAATCTTAGGTTCCCATTGACAAAGTTTGTTTACCGTGTCCTTGAGAGGCATGGTGTTCATTTGACCGAGTTGCACCCCATGGCGATCGCCAAGATTCGCCACTTCGAGTGGGTGTGCCGGATTTTGGGCGTTGAGCCCTACGTTGACCGCCTGATGACCTTCTACACTTGGAGGTGCATCCAGGGGTGGTACACCCTGACAACCCGAATCAAGGGTTTAAAGATCTGCGCGACCGAGCGCAGTCTTCGCTCGTGGAAGCGGGAATTTTTCTTCATATCCGCTCGCGCCATCCCCATTGCTATGAAATTCAAGAATGGGCAGGCACTTCCCAGCCTTCACGCTTCCAGCTACCAGGAGGCGGAATGGTTTGCCAAGATATCTCGGGTCCAATCTCCGGTTTACCGGTTTGCGGAGTCCGGGATGGTGATGCTGGGATGAGCCGGGTGTGGAAGGAGGCTGATGCGCGCAAGATTCCGATCGTCCTCGAATACGGTTCGAACTCTGTTCCTTACGGTATGCCTTTTTCCCTTTTGTTGATTTTGAATTTCTTCTAACTTTTTTCTTGTTTATTTCAGAGGGGAACGACCTGCAGTCGCTCCTTAATCCGCGGGAGGCTGACGGTCCCGCCCGGATGGGTACTCGCGCTCTAGACGAGAACGAGTTGCCCATCCTAGAACAAACGGCGGATCGGTTCGTGGAGGTCTATCCGCTAGACCATGAGATCCTCAGTGCCCGTCGGCCAGGTAAGGCGCTCTTCGCCCCTCGACCTCTCAATGCTGAAACCTCTGCTGGAATTCCTCTAATCGTATGTTCTGATGAGGAATCCGCAGATGGTCCCTCCGTTGGTGCGGAAGAAGAAGGCTGCCGGCGGGAAGGGGAAGGAGAAGGCCTCCACTGCCGATCCAGCGCCTCGGTCTGATTCGGAGACCGAGAGCGAAGAGGTGGCGGGGAATCCCGGTGGTGATAAGACCACTGCTCCGGAGGTTGCGACTGTCACCTCCGGAGAGCCAAAAAAGACGACGGTGACCGGCGCGAAGAGGCCGGCTCCATCGGTCCGTCCCCGCCTCTCCGTACCTTTAGGCTCAAGAAAACCCGTAAGTACAATTTTCCTTTAGCTTTTATCTTCATAGCTTAATCCTTAGTCTTTTAACACTTTTCTTCTTTACGCAGGCGTGGATGTTGGCGCATTCCAGGGTGAAGGGCCGAGTAGTACCTCTCCGCCAATGACGGTAGGCTTGGTCAGCCTACCTGAGGCGTCGACCCAGGCGCCTGCGCCTGCTCCCGCTGGTTCAGTTGCTCACTCCTTTGAGCCGACTGTTCCAGCCGAGATGACGTCACCAGCCGGCTGTGAGTGCGATTTTTACAGCATCCTTCACAGAGCCGGCGGTTACTGTTGCCGCGGATTCTGCGGCAGCGACCGCGGCGGCGACCACGGCGGCTGCTACCATGCCCCCGTCATCGGCAACGACGGCCGGTCCATCAGGTACGCGTGGGGCTTCTCGCATCTCTCCGCCACCTTCCCATCTGCCTGACCTCTTGGATGGATTTCCATTGGGTTCAGGTGATGGGTTCGGCGGCTATCGGCCTGTAATTGACCCTACATGTGCGTAGGGTTCTTTTGGCCCATTTTTCTACATATATTTTATCATCTTTTCCTAACTGCTTTTTGTTTTTTGCAGTGTCGGATTCCAATGAAGTGTATGTTCCACGATGGAACATTCGCCGAGGAACAACCCTTCGCACCCCTGTGGAGTGCATGGAATGGGCTCGTCACGCTGCTCCTAGTGGTGCGTTGGGGGAAGCCATGGCTAGCTACCAGGAGGGTAGGCTAACCAATGAGCTTCGGGTTCTCCTTGCTCGGATGCAGCCGCGCGTCGAGCTGCTTTGTCGTGAAAACGACAAGTTAAAAGCAGCTCGCCTTAAAGAAGTTGCTCAGGCGCGGGCCATCCGAGAGGAGAACCAAAGGCTTTCCGCTATAGCTGCGGAAAAGGAGAAGGCCTTTAAGGCCCTTGAGGTTGAAGTTCAGGCACGACTCGAGGCCCGTTCCAAGGCTGCCCAAGCTGTTAATGAACAGCTTCGGCTGGCTAAGGAAACTGCGAGGAACGCAACCGAGAGGGCCACCAAGGCTGAAGCTGTTGCTGAGCCTCTGCGCGTGGAGAATGAAGAACTTAAAGCCAAATTAGAGGCTCTCCAGCAGGCTAATGATGCCCTGGCGATGGAGGATGCTAAGAAGCTTCAAGAAATCTTGGACCAGAGG